>NW_026042626.1:0-140745 GCF_023856365.1 Brienomyrus brachyistius | reverse complement strand
TATTAATTATCCTTTCTCCTGTTTCCACTGCTCTCCTTTTCTCTGCACATGATGAAGAAGGAGGGGATAATGAAAAACGGAGGTAAGCATTCAGCAGCATTTACAGTAGTGTGGGGGTCCAGCTAGCAGCATTTACCTGATCACACAGTAATGGGAAACTGTCATTTTAATTTTAAGGGAAAAAAATATTTTTTATTTCATTTTCTTAATAATAAACTTGAGATCCCATCCCATCCAGGGTGAGCCCTTGCCTTCTGCCCTGTGCTGCTGGGGAATGACTGCAGGCCTGTTTTTACAAAATAGTGTAACATGTTGTGTGATAATCTCTAGCTATTTTCATGCTCTTTGTTAATGTCTCCTGTTCCTCACATGTGTCCTGTGTAATAGTACCGATGTGGCTGTACCGTGTTTCTATAAAGCATGTAAGACTTTACTGTTCACATCCACCCTCTTATTCAGCTCTTTGGTCCAGCTGGCTCTGTATGTAGGACTGAGCTGATCGGTGCTGCTGTCGATTATCAAGGTGGTTTTACTTCAGTCAGAACAGATTCACTGTTTTGTTCTTCAGGTTTAAATGTGATATGTGTGACTGACAGACACACTGGTGTATTATATGTCTCACAGGTGGGAGCAGGTTCTGGATGCTGTACTGAAAGCTGGGACTGGTGTGTTTTACCTGATTTGCACCATCATCACCATTCAGCTGCACTGGACCTCCTGTAGAAAGCGGGAACCAATCAGAGAGAAGCAGAGGGTCTCCCTGGATCAGAGGAAGCTGGCAGAGGAGATGACCTTCGTGGAGCAGAATGAGTCAGACGAGCTGTAAAATAAACGGTTATGCTAACTGCAGTGAAGCCTCTCTCACTCGGCCCTGCTCAGTCTGTACAGTCATAGCATGAGAGTCAGTTAAACACAGAGGGGATGATTATCTGCTGGCAACCTGTACAACCACGTATTGGCCACTTATTCACAAGTGCTTTGCTGCCACCTGCTGGTTAATGTTTAATAATCGTTATCTTGTGAAGGTAAGACTGGTTTTTATTAAATTGTCTCTTGATTCTGAAAAAATATGGTACTATGCAAAAGTCTTGGGCCATCAAAGAAAACGTTTAATGCTATTTAATTGGGTTGTGTATATTTGCTCAGAACAAAAACACAATTATCATAAAAATATATGCAAATTAAAAGTGACACAATAAAAACTAACAAGAATTTCTTCTTTTCTCCATAAAGTTACTGATGCCTTGTTGGATCGCTAGATGAACCACGCTTTGGATCCTAAACCTCTCCTCAGGGGCACCCCAGCCATTCCATGTATTTGTTAAATTCTGCCACCAGCTCACTTAATTAATTAATTTAATTAAACAAATGTGTCATGCCCGGCTCGTCCGCTCCTCCTGTGTGCCACGCCCCCTGATTACCCACGTGTTTTCTCCCGATTGTACCCAGCTGTATCTAGTTAATTTGCTCAGTCCTGTGTATTTCAGTCCGTGTCTTACCCGAGTCCTTTGTCCGTCATTGATGTCAGTTGATGTTCGTGCCCTCGTCCCTGAGATTAAACCCCTCGTTTGCCCTGATTCTCGGCTGTCTGCCTGCTTCTTACCCGCCTGCCCGCGATCGCTGCCGTCTCCCGTGACAAAATGTTAATGATGCATTGATTAGCCATAGGAGTTGTGTTATAAAAAGATATAGGTCTATTGGATGGTTGGTGCAAATGTTTTACTAACTTTAGAAGAGATTTTGAAATGACTGGGCTGCCACACTTTGACGGACAAAATATTATAATTCTAGACCAAGATGAAGATCATTTGAACATCATTTTCTTCGACAGCCCAAGACTTTTGTACAGTTTTGTATGTGTCTTTTATACTGGTCATAATTTGTTTAAATACATGATTAATAAATTGATACTTTACAAAACATTTCATATTTTTCTGAAATTGGTAATTATTAAAAATGAATTTCACAAACTTAAATGGTTTGGCTGCGATGGGCTGGCCCCCCATCCAGGGTTGTTCCCGTGCCCATTGCTTCCGGGATAGGCTCCGGACCCCCCACGACCCAGTAGGATAAGCGGTTTGGAAAATGGATGGATGGATGGATGGTAATTATTAAAAATGAATTTCACAAACTTAAATGGTTTGGCTGCGATGGGCTGGCCCCCCATCCAGGTTTGTTCCCGTGCCCATTGCTTCTGGGATAGGCTCCGGACCCCCCACGACCCAGTAGGATAAGCGGTTTGGAAAATGGATGGATGGATGGAGGGATAAATGGTTTGGAGTTTTTAGGTCACCCCTCCTCGTCAGAGCCCACCAATCAGGGACTCTTTAAAAGAGTGATGTAATCGGGAACGCCCACTTTTCAATCTGCAGTACAAATACACCAGCTTGTCTCTGCTAACAACAGCCTGTGAATGTCAGTTAAGGAGGAAACAGTACCACATACATATTGGCCAACATCAAATGAAAATGTAACACACGAAAACAGGACTGCCCACTTATCACTCTGCGTAAAATCACACCAGCTTGTCTGAGCTGACAGCAGCCTCACATATCAGCTAAGGAGGAAGACGGCATATCAAAAGTAAAAAGAAAGACACCATCAAATGAAAATATCCCTGTGTGATCTATTGGTTTCTGCTTTCACTCCCATTAAATGACAGTAAGTCTAGTTGGTGTCCGTGGTGCTGAAAACCTGGATCAGTAAATTCCAAATGAAACTTCTTTACCTGATTTAACTGTAACTCACTTATTTTGTTGGCAATGATGCTTTGTTGAGTCTAGAAAGGCGCAAAGTGGGTTTCAGATAAATTAAATGAAGTAGTTTTGCTTAAAAACCAAAAAGCTTTGAACAATCAGTTCAGCTTTGGACTGTAGTGCTTCACAAAAGTAAAATCCATCCAGTTAAATCTCTTTATCCCCAAGTCAAGAAGATATCAAATGCAGAAGCACATTGTGGGAGATACAAGGTGCAGACACATTAAAAGCACTTTTTTTGTGTGAACATTATAAAACAGATTGATACACATTAAGCAGTTTGTAACTTTACATCCAGACCTACATCAGTCAGAAAAAGCAGGCGATGACCATCCCATCCAGCAGCTTCATCTCTGATTGTACAGAATCCCATGTCAGCGTAACTTCTGAAGTCATGACTAAACTAATTTCCAGCTCTGCCTTCAGTTTCATCTGTTAAATTAAATTAGGAACTAAACTAAACTAGGAGGGAAATATAGTCAAGCTACTTAAGTAGCCGAATTTTGTGTATCCACTAGAGGGCAGCCACACATAGATTCCCTTATGAATGGTTCTGATGCTTCCGGAAAGCACTGCACAAAGACCCAGGTATGCCAGTGAGGAACGGATAAAGAGCAGACGGATCCAAATACTAGCTGTAATATATAGTATTTTCAATGAATTTAAACAAATTAATATAACAGTGTCAGAGTATCAGATCCATGTGACTTTTTATGATTGAAGAACTTTGAAAGCCTGAATATAACTGAGGAGGCCCACAGACCCCATTATGTGTGAAACATCATTGTGGTGCTGAGAGAAACACAGGACTGCTGATAAGACCCAGATGAAGTGAATTACCTGACTTTGCCCCCACCCATCCCCCCCCCCCAGGATACCCCCACCCCTGTCATACAGACACCTTCCTAACGGACCTCATGATTTGTGCTGATCCACACATATGAAAAGGACCTACTGCAGTGACATTTTAAAACTGTATAAAACATAATAAAGACTGAAATAAAGGCCTGAGGTCAGACCCTCTGTATGTAGCACACAGTGTTTCTGCAGAGTCTCACACTCACATCCTGTATGACGACTTTTCTGCTTTTCAGAATAAGTCTGATTTCACTGCTCTTTGCTCATTTGCAATATGAGGAAGTAACAGTTTAGAAAAGAACTAGACTTATTTGATTAATTTGTTTGTAGTTTAAATTCTGTGAGCATGAATGATTCACTGTGAAGACCAGCTATCAATAATTTTGCTATGAAATCATGTTTCTAAAATGATAAGATTCTAGATGAAATCAAAATATTTATTCCTGGTAAGAGCACGACAACAGCAGCATCAAACTGTTTTCCTTTTTACAGACAAGAAATAGACAGGAAATGCATCAGTGCACAAACAGTTTATGAAAATCAAAGATAGATGGATGATTTTTAAACATTTAAAACCCACAAAAAGGGAGGCAGTGAGGTTAAGGAGAGTCAGGAAGTCAGTGTCAGTCTCCACAGATCTGAGGTCAGCGATACACACATAAGGCTCCTCTGATGCTCCTTTTCATCCTCTTCTTCACTGATGGGCCTCCAGGTGAGGATCACTTACTCTGGGACTCCACCATTCAGCGTAGTTAAGATGAAGATACATTTTGCACAATATACTTACTACATCTGTTTGTTTATATTCATATTGTTCCATGAAGTTTGATCACTTCCCGATTATAGTCTGTGGTGGTAGCATGTTGACTGACTGATTTTAGAATTGACTGCAGTCTTCTTTGTGTCCACTATGTGGCAGCAGTATAAAGGAAATATCTTATTCTGTCACAGCTGCTGGTGTGTGTAAAAATTCACATACTCTGATAACAAGTAATTCTGCCTCCAACTGTTTGTCAGGGACCTGGGCAGGAATGAATTACATGCCGACTGTACATACAACAGAGATAGGCTCCTGGGAGAACTTTGCCAGAAGTTGAAACACGACTTTAAGAATGACACTGATACAGAGTACTCAGCTGTTTGGTTGAAACTAAATCTTGGTCTGGATTTTTACATTCTGGACCTGAACTACCCACTGCTGCACTGACCCCCACCTTCTTCTTTTTTTTCCCTTTGTCCTTTCCGGCAGCTTTAGCAGAATCATGGTCTGAATGCACTGCTGTGACAAACATGTTTGCTTTACCATGAGGGGTTCTATAAACTCTGTATAGGCCTCTCATGTTGATCGATTTCATTTTTTAAATTTAAAAAAATTATTTATTTCATTTTTAGGCGGCATGGTGATGCAGTGGGTGAGCTGGCCGAAGAGGATGGACAGATTAGGAGGGAAAAAAAGAAGGAAAAAGAAGAAAGGAGCAAGTGAGATGAAATGAAAGTTTTTAGCGGGTGTCTCTAACTTTGCTCTGCCATTGCATGCACACCACTTCCAGGGCCAGCCTTGCTCTCACGCTGATATACTGTCAGATTATGCACATCTTATATGTTGTTTTAACCCTTAGCGTATTAGTAAAGGCTGTTTTGTACTTACTTGATGTGATGGTCCACTTTACTGTGGCCTTGAGCCACATTAGAAATTTATTTCTGATATATTTAACTTAATCCTCATTTTTCTTTTGCCCATGAGCACGAAACAGCTAAATAATTAGCATGATGCAGAAGTTATTCTCAGACAGGCACTTAATCTAAAAAGCAGAAATGTCATCATACACGATGTGAGGGTGAGACTGCAGACACACTGTGTGCTGCATACAGAGGGTCTGACCTCAGGCCTTTGTGTCAGTTGTTATTATGTTTGATTTGTGATTCTCACCTGGAGGCCCATCAGCGGATGAAGAGGAGCATCAGAGGAGCCTTATGTGTGTCTCACTGACCTCAGATCTGCGCAGACTGGCACTTACTTCCTGATTCTCCATAACTTTGCTGTTTCTCTGTCTTTATCTGTTACTCAGAAGTCCTGAAGTCCAATGAAAAATCCGCTTTCTCCTGTCTATTTGGCTGATACAAGTTCTGCTCACTTCTGCTTGGGTTGCATGGATCACCAGCCACTTGTCACCAACTAACAGACCACAGCCTACCTGACCAATGTCATAACTGGTGCACCTAGGTATAAAATTTAGTCTCACTGTCTCCAAAAAAGGTCACTGTCTGGAACCCCATGGAACCACATTTTTGATTCCTTAGACAAGAGCATCCTGAGCAGCTGCATCACGGTCTGAATTGGGAACTGCCTCGCCTCAGATCATAAGACCAGCGGATAGTGAGGATAGCTGAGAAGATTATTAGAGTCTCTCTCCCCTCCATCATGGACATTCACATCACACGCTCCATCCGCAAAGCCACCAACATTGTGGATGACCGCACCCACCCCTCACATAATCTTTTCACTCTGGCATCTGGAAAAGCATTCAGGCCTCCACAACCAGACTCAGAAACATGGCGCCTGACTACTGAACTCTCAGGGACTGATCTGATACCACACACAACACACACACACACACAGCTGTGTAATTATATCTTCGTGGGGACTCTCCATTCATTTCTATGGGGAAAACTGTAATCCCAACATGACAACTTTAACCCCTACCAACCCCTAACCTTAACCATATGTAACCAAACCAAATACAAGACTTTTGGCATTTTTAGTTTTTTGACTGTATTTACAGATCTTTGTGAGTACCTGAAAATGCCCCCCAAAACATCAAAATAACAGGTTTTTGTCACATTGTGGGGGACATTTGGTCCCCACAATGTAATATACACCTACTCCACACACACACACACACACACACACAGATTAGGTATTTGAATCTTTGTGGAGATTCTCCATTCATTTGTATGGGCGTAACCCCAATCCTAACTATGGCAACCTTAAACATTGCAGTAGTTACCAAGCAGTAACAGTAAGCAACCAAACAAAATGCAAGACTTTTTGAATTATTCATTTGACTGCATTCACAGAATTTAATAAAATTCAGTATCTTACTTTCGGGACCGAAAACATGTCCCTACAAAGTCAAAATAACATGTTTTTATAGCACTATGTACATAACCACCCACCCAAACGCGCGCACACACACACACAAACAGGCCTACCTACAGTATACCCTCCATAGATTCCTGAATGAAATATCTGTAAAGCAGTTATTATGGCATGGCGTTTGGTTTGAACATGCAGTTTTTAAGAATATTGCGCTAATTCTAAACGAAAGACTGCACTAATTCTAAAATAGCTATATAAGAACTTTATTTACCATTAAATAAATTATAAATCAAACCAAAATTTAGTCTCTCAAAAAACTTGTATATGACATATCTTTGTTCACATTATGAGAAATTAAAAACACCAGGACACAGAATGTGAATAACAAGAACTATAGTGTTCTTTCTCAAAAGCGGACCTACCAACGTGGCTAAAATGCTAATTGCGTTCACCAGCTGTGGAAAAAAAACAGCGGGGCACCCCAAACATCGCGGTATTACGTATTACCGTAATACTGCATAGCAAAGACATAATGTCATAAAAAAATTACAGTCAGTATTTATAGACAGAACTGCGTGGTTTCCCATTGACAAGTAGATACATGGTTTACGGGCTTGAAGGCGGTTAGATCAACAAATCCAATCACGCTCAGCCAAAACAAGCACGAGCTAAACATACTACTATTGATTGGTTCACCTTCAAATTCGTCCCGCCCTGACAATTAATTCTCGTTTTCATTCGTTGAAAATGGCGTCAGTACATATCTTCATCCTTTCGACCAATGAAAAATTTCGCTGGTTTCCATAGAAACAAAATCAGTGCAGTTTGAACATAAACTTTCTGACAGAGCGATGGCGCAGCGGTGAGAAGCATCTCTTCGTATGTTTCTTGCTATTTCTTCAGATTATGTTTTGTTAGCATAGTTAATTATATATTTCATTGTATGTCGTGATATAGTTCATGCAAATATTGCCGCAAAATATAATTGAAATATATTTAAAATTAGTAGCTTAAACTGTAGATGCTGTGGCCATTTTTCGTAATGTGATTGTTTATATTTAAATTGTAAGAGAAAATAATTGTGTTAAACTTAAAAACAACAAGCCTTATGGTTGATATGATTGGTTTTACTCATCCGGTCTGTCGTAATGCGTTTCATCTGAAGATGTTATTCTGAAAAGAGCCCCTATACGTTTACTTTTTAAATGTCCCATGTTGTTGAAGTAAGATTAACCGTTTGCTGGGTTCATTACCATGGCGATGTTATAACGTACCGAAGCAGCGTCCTGATTTCGCCAGCGTTACTGTATAGGTTGTGAAACAGTTTTAGCAATTTGGCCGCTTCTATCGGAGTAGCCTCGATGCCACGAGCAGCCAATGAAGGCTCCATCCCTTTCCATAGGCATTCTTGGTGAATAGCATTTAGCAAATGTCTGGAGTACGTTGAAAATACACAGTGTCTAGTTTGGCTTTGAGAGTATCACAGACGGCTAGTTAATTATGTTAACCAGAATGAAAATTCCGAAAGCTGTTTCCTGGACCAACGACCAGCACTGGGGAGCCTGGGACCTGTGGGACGAGGTGATCGACTGGGGAGAGAGGAAAGGTTTGGAGGAGTGCTCACCAGCGACACCCCCCACTGTCCAGGCTGGGGAGGTTATGGGGGGACTGGGAGGTGTGACGGACTGGTGTAAGGGAGGGGAGGGTGTGAGAGTGATAGGCAATGCTGGCATTGTTTCTGAGACTCTTCAGAGAGGAAACTGGCGGTGTAGAGATAGATGTGGGTCTGGTATAGATAGAAGATGTAGAAGTGGTGGAAAATTAATATTAAAGTTGAGCTTGTAGAGCTCTTGACACAGAGAAGAGCCAAAATACAAGGAAGATGAAGCTGTGGTTCTTCTGCTGCTGTTTGGGGAACATTAAATGTTTGAAACAGTATCAAAGATAATGAATTAAGTGTGCTAAATTTTGAGATGTATAGTGGAATGTTTATTAACAATTGTTAATGTGGCGCCCCTGAACCCCCTCGGTTGGCCGCCCCTGCCGGTTGTGTGGGGTCGGGGATGAGGACTAATCGGGGCCAGTCGGGGATCTGGCCCCGGTGCCGGGGGGGGCCCACTCCTGCACGCCCTTATTGCTCCCCTGGGCCGGACATCACATTTCATACAACACTAGAGCTTTGAGGGGCAGTGGGGAGGTTTTACTTGCACATTAGACACCACATGACACTAGGGCTGAGGAGGTGGGTATAGGCAGGTGGGGTTCTGCCGTCTGCCAGCGGTGGGGTGCCCGTGCCTCGACTGTTCACCTGCTTTTTGCACTTTAGTTATATACACAGTCCATGCTACATTAGGGCCTTGGGGTGCAGGGAGGGGGATGGGGGACTCTGCCATCTGCCAGTGGTGGGGCCCTCATACTCGATCTGCACCCACTAATTTTAATGCATTGTAGACATAAACACACAACTCTCTCACACTTGTACATGCACACTTCACATTAACATGGGACGGGGAATCAGTGGGGGCTGAGGGGTCCCCCCTAACTCTCTGTCTCTGGCCCTGCGCGTGTGGGGTGGCCCAGCAGGTAGAAGATGGCCCTGGCCGGTGTGGGCCGTCTCCTCTTGTGGGCTGCGGGCTGGGTGGTCCTTGGCTCTGCTGCGCCGTGGTGGGGCCCTGGCAGGCGGTCCGGGGTATCTAGGGATGCTCTGAGCCCTTCTAGGCGAATTGTAGGGTTCGGTCTGGGCTGGGCGGGGGGTCTGCCGCTCCCCAGTTGACGCAGGTCCGCTCCTGGGTGGTGGGGGGGGGGGTGCACTTTGTTTGTATGGGTCTCCCTTAGATCATCCTGCAGTGTCGGGGAGGGGGGGGACGTGCCGGGTCGCTACAGTGGGCGGTGATCCGTCCTGCCGGGGAGCGGACTGGGGGGACCGTCCGCCAGGGGAGTGTTCCCGGTTGATGGGGCCCTTTGGCCCTGGACCCGCTTCCCTCGGTGGAGGGCTTGCGGGAGGGACTGGGGGGCTCGCTGTCTGTCCCCCCTCTGCGGACCTCCTTTTACAGGGGTTGGGCCCCCCTTAGTCCCTCGTAGGCTCCCTCTCGGGTTGGGCGGGTGGTTGTCTTGTGGACATATGGCCATGGGCCGTGTGTTTCTTATGGTTGTTTGTACTCTGTATTCCCCTACACTTTATTTTCTCCATCCCACCTTTACATCTCCAGCCCGCTGTTCCTGGGAAAAGCCACCTGCCAATCATCCTTGGAGCAGCAGTCATTCTCAGGATCTCCTACATCACAGATCACCTAATAAACACAGGACCTGTCGACGACTGGAGAAAAGGAGAAACGCTGAAGCACACTGGGCATTTTGGAAGCATTTCATCATAATAAATTACCTTTGCCTTTACAGTTTCTGTGTACAGTTTCATTATAGTAAATTGCACTTAGTTGTGATTACTCAGTTACAAAGACAATGGGTCACTCTATAATGGGTGATGGTATGCTTTTAGCTGTGCTTCCACAGGTTGTATCTGCCTTAGTAAATGACTAAATGTCTTTTTCACAAGTGATTTTGATTATGTTTGTAGAATTAAATTAAAGGTAAACCTGTACATTGGTTAAAATAACATCTGACTGCTACAATAATACATCATACAGCGTCTTTTGTACTAATGTGCTACCTTGAGACATTCAGGTTGTATAATGAACAATTTTAATAAGAATTGTGTTAAGTAATTAACTTTCAAAATCTATCAATACCATGCAAAAGTGTAAAGTCAAATTTATGAGATACTTATTACAATAAACGGAAGTAGTCTGTACCCATTTAAAGAGGCTTTACATCATACAGCTTCTTATACTGGTCTGGTTGGTGGGTATAAAGGATCAATTAGAAATCTTCCTCCTCCAAATGTATCATATCATTTCATGAGTTTTGGTAGAGTGGGGGTAGCAGGATAATAATAGGATTTACTGGTTATTTTTGATACGGTAAAATCGCAAGACTCAGAAAAATAAAAATTTGTGTATGGTCAGAATTATCAGTGGTAGGAGATTTTGTCCCTACTACCATCTGGGAAAAAAACATTCTGGTGCTTATCTGTGAAGAAGCAATTTCAGGAGATATAAATCCTTGCAAAAAGTAGTCTCCCACTCTATAAATAGGGTGCAATTTGTTTTTTCACGCAGTGGAAAAGGAAATGTTTTTTTAATGTTGATGACGACTGTAACTGGTCAAAAGGTGGCGCCAAAGATCCCCAGTAATGCATCGCCCATTAATGTACAGATATCCCCCTGCCTCACCATGCATGACTCCTCCAATGGTGCTGCTGTTTAACAGTACATTCATCCTAACCATACAATTTGATATCTGGTATCGTCCTGTCAGTTTTAACCCATTTCTAAGTCCCGTATGGTTTAGGTAGCTTTTTTTCCAAAATGATGACCATGAAATTCAGCACATATAACAAATATTGAACTATAGGCATTAATTGAAATGCTCTCTCTCACAGACACACACATATTAGATGTCTATGTCTTTGAAATTGTTTAATACGAATTAATCTGTTTTATAATGTTCACACAAAAAAAGCTTTTGTGTTCACATTTTACAACCCCAAATCAGAAAAAGTTGGGATGGTATGTAAAATGAAAATCAAACTGAAAACAGCACTTTGTTAAATTATCTTTGACCTGTATTACATTGAAAACAATACAACAGCACTGAATTTCATTGTTCTTTTTCAAACACGTATTCCAATTTTGGTTCTTAGAACACATTTCAAAAAAAGTTGGGACAGTAAAGCATTTAGTACTTTGTAATGTCGCCATTCCTTTTCACAACACTTAAAAGACATTTAGGGACTGAAGACACCAAGTGATGTAGTGTTTCAGGTGTAATTTTGTCCCATTCTTCCTGCAAACAAGTCTTAAAGCGGACAACAGTACGGGGTCTTCGTTGTCACATATTGCGCTTCAAAATGAACCACACATTCTCTATTGGAGACAGGTCGGGACTGCAGGCAGTCAAGTACCCATACCCTCTTCCTCCACAGCCAGGACTTTGTAATGTGTGCAGAATGTGGTTTCGCATTGTTTGTTGAAAAATGCATGGGCGTCCCTGGAAAAAATGTCTTCTTGAAGGTAACATATTGTGCTCCAAAATCTCTATGTACTTTTCAGCATTAATGGTGCCATCACAGAACAGCAAGTTACCTTTGCCAAGGGCACTGACACAACCCCATACCATGACAGACCCTGGCTTTTGGACTTATTGCTGGTAACAGTCTGGGTGATCCTTTTCTTCTTTGGTCTGGAGCACACGGCATCCATTTCTCACAAAAAATACCTGAAATACTGATTCATCTGACCACAGTACACGTTTTCACTGTGTGATGGTCCAACTCAGATGCGTTCTGAGCCCAGAGAAGCCGACGGCGCTTCTGGACACTGTTAAGATGGGGCTTGCTTTTGGCACAGTACAGTTTTAACTGGCATTTGTGGATGTAACTACGTATTGTGGTACTTGACAAAGGTTTGCCAAAGTAGTCATATGTGGTCATATCGCTTATAGATGAATGACGATTCTTGATGCAGTGGGATGCTGAGGGATCGGAGATCACGGTAGTTCAACTTAGGCTTGCTTCCTTGTCCTTTACGCACTGAAATTGCTTCAGATTCCTTCAATCTTTTAATTATGGTATGCACTGATGAAGGTGAAATATCCAAATCTCTTCCTGTCGTTCTTTGAGGAACATTGTTTTTAAACATTTCAATAATTTTCTCACGTATTTGTGCTGCTTTTGTACCAAATCATAATTACAATCACCTGTTGACATCACTTGTTTCAAATCACATCATTATTTAACCAATTTACCTCACTACTGGCCCTAAATCGCTCCTGTCCCAACTTTTTTGGAAATGTGTTGCAAGAACCAAAATTGGAATACGTGTTTATTTTGAGGAAAACAATGAAATTCATGAGGAACACATTAAATAATGTGATGGGGGTAACACAATAAATTCAAGATTTTTATTTGTCGTACAAATGTAGTGGTACACTGGCAGCGAAATGAAATTGTCGTTACTCCAGTCGGTGTAATAAACACACTAGTAAAAGGACATCAAAATTAAACAACGTGAATTAACTGAAACTACAGAAAGATAATAAGAAAATATAACAATAAAAGGTATATAAAAAGTAAAGATGAAAATGTATAAAAAATATGTAGAAATGTTTAAAGTACAGATTGTAGTTATAGCATATTTTAGCTTTTAATCTGTGATGTTAATGATCCTACTGGCCGGGGGTAGAAGCTTCTCCTCGGCCTCTCAGTCCCGGCCATAAGGCCCCGGGGACTTATGCAGGGCGGCAGTTCTGTCCTGGTGATTCTCTGGGCGCATCGTATCACCCTCAGCGGGACTCGGCGGCCCTCAGAGCTGGAGCTGCCATACCGAGCAGTTATGCTCCCGGAGAGCACAGATCCCACATTGCCGCTGTAGAAGGTTTTTTGTGGCACAGACGAGAGTCTGTATTTCCACAGCTGCCTCACATGATACACTCACTGTCAGGCTTTCAGCACTAAAGTTACAGATTACTGGGTGGCCGAGAGGTCTGTGAAATTTGGAGGGTCAGTAGCTTGCCTGGGAAGCCTTAGCATTCAGCGAAAACTGAACAGAGAGCCCTGTAGCAGGGTTGTCTAATTTGTTTAGCTGGCTGGCATAAGATTTTCAGTTTGAAACAAGTATGCACACAGATTTACATGTACGTAACAGTTTTATTACCTTGTAAATAGTTTGCAGGGTTTTCAAAGTACCCCAGTGCATTTGATATAGCGAATTTTAGGTTTATAATGAAATAATATAGATTTGCCCTAAGATTTAATAAGATTTCTTGCGTGAGCGTGAGAGTCTGAAGGTGTGAGTGTCACACCAGATGGGTGAGAGCTGGCAACCCTGGCTCTGTTCAGTAGCCTCAGAAATTCTTTCGAACTTTCCAAACACAGCTGATGGAAATCAATGGACGCAAAGGTTCTCAGTGACCATTTTAGCTTGTTTTTAGACTAAAGGCCTATGATGGATCTTTGGAATGTTGCGGAGATACGAATGCTGAGGACAGCATACTTTGTGCTGTGAGTGTTATGTTAACCATGTAAACAAAGAGGAAGTACACAGTCCAACCAGATACTATATTGAAATGCTAACAAGTTTTTAAATATTTTTATTCAAGTGACTTTAAGTCTGGATAATGTTTTTAATGGTTGGAAATGTGTGTATTACTGTATAATTAAATAATTAAACTTCTGAAATGGCCGCTCAGTGCAGGAGGAGGCTGCAAACCTGAAGAGGCACACAACCGTATGGGTGGGGCAGGGGATCAATGGTGTGAGGTAGAGGACCAGGGCAGTGGGATTGCAGTGGCACAAGGGCAACCGTGTGGTCATCATGGGCTCCTCCAATGGCAGCTTCAGGTAAGTCGCTCTGATAAACCCCGTTAGACTCCAGTGAAGTGAGTGAGGCTGCAGCGCTACACTGGAGGGGACACATGTGGGCTCAGGAGCCCATGTGACTGTAGCAGAGGAAGGGATCTCTAGCTGATGTGGAGGTACAGGCCCAGTGGCAGTAAGGGGTGGGCAGTCAGCTGCAGAGGCTGCGGGGCCAGCGGCCCCACTGTACACATGGACCGCAGGGAATCTCAGCATGTTGTGCCCAAAGTCCAGCACACATGCCGTGCTCCGGGGGAAATTCAGGCCCAGGATGGAGGGATCGAGCATGTCAGCCATCCACATAGTTACTATTCACAACTAAACCCCCCATGTCAAAAGGGAACAACCCCGTCCCTCTTAAAGGGGCCAGGTCACCAGTCATTGTTCTCACCTGCACCAATGTCAGTTCTAGACAGTGTCTGGTCTCACCAGGGTTGCAGTGGAACCTGTATGGACTAGGGCAGTACATGCGACTCACATCACTATGGTGGGTATGTGACAGAAGTTGCCTCTGTGAGTCCAATCCGTAGTCACCACCTCTGCAGCAGGTGGCAGCAGGGCCACCTCCCCGGTGTCAACAAGGAAGTTCCGGAAATTAACCTTGTTGGCCCACATCTTCCCGGCTATGCGTGCCCTTGGCGGAACCCTGGGTGGCGGTGAACTTGGGACACTGTCTGAGGATTGAGGGGTGGGGGGGGGGTGCTGCTGCCTGTCAGCCTACAGGCAGTCTGCCTCCAGGAAGTAAACCTGAGGGCCTGGGTCCTCCAAGCCCTTTGGCGTTTACAGCTTGGTTGATTTCTCCCGCCTCGTTCCCCGCCACCTTGCTGCCCACAATTTCTCTCTCCAAAGCCAGTTCCAGGGCCTCGTCTAGGGACGCAGAGGGGTTGGCTGTGTCTGAATGTGAGCTATCTGGGGTTAAGTGTCTAGATAAACTGATCCCTGGCCAGTTCACTCTGTACTGATAGAGCCATGTGAGCACAGACACGCCTACACAACCCCTTGATATCATTAAGCAGGATGCAGAGAGACTCATTTGACTCAGTCCCTGCACCTATTGTTTAACTGAGAGGGCAGAAGTCCTCACACTGCCCACAGCGATTCTGCAGGGTACTGACCAGTGTCTCATCCAGGGGCTCAAGCAACCAGCAGTGTACACCTCAGAAAAACATGTGTGACAACCCTGAGGACCTGCTTGCATACCACAATGGTATCCCATCTCCCCTTGCTCTTTGAAGGGGTACCACCCATCCAGTATAGTTATCACTGGGCTATCACAATGTCATCACAATACTAAAGACTGAAACAAAGCCGTGAGGTCAGACCCTCTGTATACAGCACACAGTCTCACCCTCACATCCTGTATGACCACATTTCTGCTGTTCACATGGCATTTCTCCAGCTTCCATTGCCCTGCAATGGACTGACGTGCTGTTGAAGGTCTACCTCACTTTACACTTTGCCCATGTCTTGTGTGTATACCCTGTCCGCTCCTAACGTGTATTTAGTTTGTGTAAATCTATCACTGCATCTGCATTTCGCAGTTCAGCTTCTGACAACATTGTGTTTCCCATCTGTGTATTTGGGTTCGGTGCTTGTTGGGTGCCTGTCGTGGTCCTTCAATTTACAATTGTACGCGGGGCATGCTGGGATATGCGCCCCGCCGGTGTTACACTAGTATAAAAAAAGGAATCTGGTCGAGTTTGTTCATTGACCAAATTTAGTTTTTGCGAACCAAATTGTTTGTAGGCCAAAGCATTTGTGAACTGCAAGCACTACTGTACTAATGATAAATTTGTATGAAAAAATGGAGACAATTTCTGAGATACCAGAGCGATCCGTGTACTGTAATATTTATCTCATCAATAACACAGTAAAAATACACATTAGCGCCAATTCATCTTCTTTATTCATCATGAATATTTTAATTCATTAATGCAGGAGTCTGTGATAAATCGCTATCAGCATTTGGTTTATAATGGCCAATTAATGATAACTAAAAAGAAACAGAGAGACTGAAGACAGAACTTTCAACCATGATATGAGTGCTGTTGCTGCATAATTTGTCCACCAGGGGTCACAGCGCAACCCCCATCTCGGCAAGATGGATGACTTGAAATATGTTTCTATATCAAGTTGAATTATTTTTATTTCTATAGCACATTTAAAAACAATCTATGTTGTGCCAAAGTGCTGTAGGTCAAAATAATATAAATATATAGTAAAAGTAGAGACATTGGCCAATGTTACACAATGTTACACAAAAAATAATCAGAATCAGACTGTGGTTTATTGCCAAGTAGGTTGACCCTACAAGGAATTCTTTTTGGTATAATGGTGCTCCATGGAAAAACAAGACTAAGCAACAACCAAGTTCAAAAAACAGTGCAAAAGTTATACAATAATCTAGTAATAAATATAAAATCACTATAAATGTTAAATACATGATGTGCAAAGCAGAATAGTCAGATTAAATAGATAAATAAAATGTGTTCCTGTGTGTGCAGGGTCAGTACAGAGATGCATCTAATAAGAAGCGGTGTAAGGCTGAATTAGCTCCGAGACGGACTGGGGACCTATGCCATGTATCGCCTTAGAAAGAAATAAGAAATCTTTAAACTGTATTCTCAGAAATTCTCAAAACTTAACAGGTAGCCAATGCAATGCAGCCAACACAGGGGAAATTTGGTGTCTATTTTTTGTTGAGAGCCTGGTAGCACCGTTTTGAACAAGGTGTAGTCAGAATAAAGATGCTTCTGGTAAACCTGGGTACAGAGAACGGCAGTAACCCAATCAGGATAAAAGCAGGAGTAACTCTCCAGGTCTTTGGCTGAAAGGTGTGGTTTAAGCCAGGCTATTGAACTCAGCTGACAGAAACACCCCTTCACAACAGCATTTATTTGTTTATCAAACTCAGTGATGAATCAAAGATGACACCAAGATTTTTAGTATGTGACTGGAAGTTTTCTGAATGAGGCCCTAATTGTTCTCTGAGATCATGAACAGTGACCAAAACTCATTACCTCTGTCTTGTTTTCATTAATCTGGACGAAAGTCATTGCTGTCCTGTTCTTAATATCCTCCAGACAGTTAGAAAGGGCCACCAGAGAGCAGCAGTCACCAGGTTTTAATGGCAGATAGAGCTGCGTATCACCAGCATAGCAATGATATTTTACATAATAACGTTCACAAATAGAGCCCAAAGGAAGCATGTATAGAGGGAATATGAGAGGGCCTGTATCACAGGACTGGATATGTTTACAAATAAGGCCATAGTACTGAAGGGGTGTGGCCATCCCACACAGTGACAAGCCCATTCATTCACCTCATCTAGGCCTTTTTTTTCCAACAATATCTTTATTAAAATTTTAAAAAATACAGAAATTACAGAAGTTTGAGTGCTTCCACATCGAAAGGAGCATCCAAGGCAACTAAATTATTGTATAACAATCAATCAACCTTCCTTGCAAATCAGACATTTAAAAGATGATAGAAAAATATTTAGGTGGAAGTACAAAATATGACCTGTAAATAATAACTTAATCAAATAAAAGAAAAACACAAAGACCAAAAAAAACCCCAAAAAACATAAAAAATAAATAAATAAATAAATAAATAAATAAATAAAAAACCCCAACAACAAATAAGTTTCTCTATTTTCCAAGGGTTGCTCAACTCCACCTCAATTGTACTGTTCTGTATTGTTCAAAATTACAAACTCAAATTTATTTAGTTTAGGAAGCTGCAGAGGGCCGACATCAATTACATCTCATCTGCCTCATTCACAATACTACTAAGATCCACATTTTCCATATATTGCATAAAGGGACCCCAAATGTTTTGAAAAAGTGACAGTTTTCCCTTGACAATGTAAGTAATTTTCTCCATAGGTAAAGTTGTGGACAGTTCCTTTATCCAGTTAATGAGTTTTGGTTTACTGGTCTTCCTCCATGAGAGTGCTATGACTCTTTTTGCTAACAGTAGACATAAGTCCATGGCGGTAATTATCTTTCTAGACATAAGATGTCCATCAGGATATAAACCTAAAATAAATAGTTTAGGGTCAAGATCTAATTGTATACCCAATATAGTATCCAGAGCTTGTTTGATCTCTTTCCAAAACAATTGTACTTTATTGCATTCCCAGATACAGTGGAAGAATGTCCCTTTCTCCTCTCCACACCTGAAACACAAGTCTGGGCTATCACCATTATACTTATTAAGCTTTTCTGGAGTCACATATGTCCTCATTAGCCAATTATATTGCAGTACTTTAAGACGGGTACTGGTAGTTTGTGTTTGTGCTTCAGCACATGCCTCCTCCCAGTCTTCGGAGGATAAGTCCTCCTGTAAGTCTTCCCTCCAGGCATTAAGTTTCCCTAAAGAAGATTCAGGGGAACCCTCTACTAATATATTATATAGTTTGGAGATTATTCCCTTTCCAAAGCAACCTTTTTTCATTTCTGTTTCCAATGTGGATAACGGAGGGATTGACAAGCATTGATTTTGAGATAATCTAATAAAGTTTCTCATTTGTAGATATTTAAATCGATGTTTGCATGGAATATCATACTTGGCAATCAACTCCTCAAATGACATCAAAGTCTCATCCTCTGATCCCATGAGGTCCCCTATTGTCTTTAAACCTTTGTCAGCCCACTTCCTAAAACCAGGGTCTGCTCTGCCTGGAGGGAAAAAATGATTACCCCATATTGGGCTGAAGCGTGCGAGAGAGGTGGATTCACCCAGATATTTCTTAACCTGATACCAGATTATAATCATATTTCTGACTATAGGATTTTTTGTCTTTTTTTTCAACATTTTGACTTTTGCTGAATATAGGTATTGGGGAAGGGGAAGAGGTACCGAGCAGTTTTCAATATTCATCCAAGGCGGGAGGGATTTATCTGTAAAATAATACATCATAGTCCTCAATTGAGCTGCCCAATAGTACCAAAGTGGATTGGGACATTTGAGGCCTCCTCTTTCATACAGTAAGTACAAGAGTGATAAACGCAGCCTCGGTCGTCTATTATTCCACAAAAAACGTACAAAAATTGTTTTCAGGTGTGAGAATAAATTAGCAGGAGGTGACAATGGAATGTTCTGGAACAAGTACAGAAGTTTGGGCATTATGTTTAGTTTAAGAACATTAATTCTTGCTATAAGTGACAAGGGCAAGGGTTTCCATCTATCTACAGATGAGATGATGGAATTTATCATAGGGGTGTAGTTAGCTCCAACAATGTCTCTCAAACATGGCACTATCCTAATCCCGAGATAGGTAAAACAGTCTACCATTTTGAATTGGAAAGAATTTCCGGCACTTCTTCTCTCTTCTGAGTTAAGTATCATTAATGAAGATTTTTCTTTGTTCACTTTATATCCTGATATCCGTCCAAATGTGTGTAATAAATCCAACAAGGCTGGGATAGAATCTTTCAGTTTTTCCAAAAAAAGGATGACATCATCTGCAAATAAAGCAATTCTATGTTCCTGTTGATTTACTGATAAACCAGTTATGTTTTTATGAGACCGCACCGCAATGGCAAACGGTTCAATTGCTAAAATAAACAATAAGGGGGACAAAGGGCACCCTTGCCTACATCCCCGTTTAATTTCAAATGGTTTAGATATAATTCCATTTGTCAGTATTTCAGCATATGGTTCATTATATAGAAGTCTAATCCACCGACAGAAATTATCCCCACAGCCAAATCTTTTTAATATTTCAAATAAGTAGGGCCACTCAACTCTATCAAAGGCCTTTTTGGCATCCAGTGATAGTAAAGCATTGTCTGTTTTTCCTTCCTGATTATGAAGAATATCCAACACTCGTCTCACATTATGAAATCCCTGTCTACCTGCAATAAACCCATTCTGGTCACAGGGAATTAGATCAGGTAAGAATCTCTCCAGTCTTCGAGCCAAAATTTTACAAAGTATCTTTAAATCCACATTAAGAAGACTTATTGGTCTTAGGTTTCCACATTTATTGCACGGTTTACCTGGTTTGGGTAGTAAAGTTATCAGAGCTCCTCTTAATGAAGCCGGAAGGATTCCCTTCTCAAATGAATCCGCGAACATGTCAAAAAGAGGGGACAGCAATTTAGTTTTAAATTTCCTATAAATTTCTGTCGGCAGCCCATCTGGGCCTGGGGTTTTACCTGTTTTCAAATGATCTATTGCTATAGATATTTCCTCCTTTGTTATAGGTGTATTAAGGTCTGCACTTATTAGTTCTGAAATGCTAGGTATCTGAAGGGTATCTAAGAAGAGATTTTGCTCTTGTCCCATATGTGTTATGTCTGAGCTGTATAGTTTTTCATAAAAAAAAAACTTAAAAGTTTCATTAATTCCTAGAGGGTCAACAATGATCTGTCCATCACTGTTTACAACTGAAGTAATGTTTTTCTCATTTTGTAATTGTCGGAGGCGCCAGGCTAATAATTTCCCGGGCTTTTCCCCTTGGTCATAGAATGATTGTTTAAGACGCAAAAGATGTGAGGCTGCTTTAGAAGCAGAAAGTTCGTTATACTGTGTTCTTAGTAATAAAAGCTTTTGATGGACTCTTGGACAAAAGGTTTGAAAGTATTCTCCCTCAAGCAGCTCAATCTCCGCCTCCAACTTTTTTGTTTTCTTATAAGTTTGGTTTGCTCTATAACTTGTAAAACTAATAATCTGACCTCTTAAGTAGGCCTTAAATGCTTCCCACCTTGTGCAGGGTGACGTTTAATCCGTATTAGTTTCAAAATAAATATTTATTTGCATAGTCTATTTTTGTTTAAATCTCCATCTAGGGGGATCTCTTTTTAGTCTTAAATCTTCATATATTAATGAGTTTGGCGAATGGTCAGATATTAAAATGCTATCGTAGTGACAATCCTTTATTTTGTACCTCATATTGCCAGAAACTAAAAAAAAAAAAAAAAAAAAAGTGTATTTGAGTAGCAGGAGAATTTTAAGACCTTGGGGTTCATATCCCTCCAAATATCCCTCAGATCAAGTTCTTTCATAAAATGTTGAATAGTTTGTCTACTTTTAGGATGCGAGAAATCAATACCTGAGCTCCTATCCAATTCTGGATTCAATGTACAATTAAAATCCCCTCCTATAATAAAGCTACCAGACAGAGATGATGCTGTCAAAAAAAGATTATGAAAAAACTTTGGGTCGTCAATGTTTGGAGCATAGATATTTATCAGGATTATTTTTTCCGTAATAAGTGTGCCCTGTAAAATAATATATCTCCCCGCCTTGTCTTTAATAACCCTTGTCACATGGAATGGTATAGATTTGTGGATCAAAATCATAACACCTCTTGCCTGAGAGGTGAAGGGTGCAGAATATATACTGCCCTGCCACCTCCTCCTAATCTTCGCCTCTTGACTAGACAACAGGTGTGTTTCCTGAAGTAGCATGATATCAGAGTGCATAGATTTCACCCTAGTCATTACTTGTTTTACCTTCTCCAGTTTTTGTAGTCCTCTGCAGTTCCAAGAAGAAATTTTAATTCTTATTCCACCAGACATAACACACAGCACTAAATGAGCTTCCCAACACATTTGAAATATTAAAGGATAGAGAAACAAATAACATCTGAATGTCAAAAACTACACCCACAACAATAAGTATTGAACATACCCCTTTAACTTGAACTTTGGTACCCATTTCCCTCCCCCTATATATACTGGTACTTGTCTAACAGCTAAAGGTTGTTCCACCCAAAAGTGAGGATCAACCGACTATGCCTAAACACCTTTCCCCCCTACCCCACCCCGCTACATAAACAGAAAAACTCGTTATTGGATACATTAAGAAAATTAGGCTACTAATAGTAGCTGTAAGCCTCTGGACCGATAAACAAATATAACAAATTGGCCTTTCTCTTTCACTCTTCTTTTAAAACTTAAAGCTCAGTAATTATTCCTTCATGCCAACACACAGCATGTCAATGATTACATTCTCAACCCAGTCCACTTTCTGACCTCAGAGCCTTCACAAAATTCTCCGCTTCACCTGGCTGGTTAAAGATGCGAGACTTTCCGTTGTATGTCACTATCAGTCGCGCGGGAGGAATCATGCCGTACCGGATCCCCATGGAGCGAAGCTGTTGTCTCACGGCGTTAAACTCTTTCTGTTTTCTGTGTACACCGGTCGCCAGGTCCTCATAAAATCTCACCGGACGGTTCTTGAAAAGAATCTGTCCCTTTGCCCTGGCAGCTCTTATCACGGTCATTTTATCCTTGTAATTTAGGAACTTCATGATCATTGTCCTCGGTGCAGCGGTGTTTGACGTATTCTTCTGGCCGATCCGATGAGCTCTCTCCAGCGTCAGAGCGGTATGTAGCGGTGCCAAGTTCAGAGCCTCCGGCAGCCAGTTTTCCAAGAAGACGCACGCGTCCTCTCCTTCCGCGCCCTCGGGCAGGTTAACAAGTCTCAAGTTAGAACGTCGCGATCTGGCCTCCAGATCCAGCACTTTGTCTTCGAGATCTTTGTTGTTATTTTCAAGAGTCCGTGCCTTTGCTTCCAAGGTGGTGATACTATCTTCTGCTGCAGATATCCGGGCCTCCGCCTCACCGACCCGCTTAGCACACTCATTAACATCCTTCCTCACAGTCTCTATTGCTGACAAAATACCGTCCAGTTTGGAGGAAAAATCCGATTTCAAGTTTGCAATAGCCGCCAGTACTGCGTCTAAGCTTTCGACCGTCTTTCCCCTCTCATTTGGCTTGTCAATTTTCTCCTCCATCACCTGACAGGTGTTGGTATTATTCTCGCTATCTTCACCACTAACATTAGCTTCACAGCTAGCCTCGGAGCTCGACTTAGAAGTGAAGTTAGACAATTTCGACTGAGTCGGTCTACTAATGTTTTTACCAAGTTTCTTTTGCGAGAGAGGCATCACTACTGGTCTTGTTCAACGTCCAATAAACGAGTATTATTCAGGATTTTACAGAAACATAGCGGAGCAGAAATGGGCACGTCTTCTCAGCAAGCCGCCATTACCGGAAACCCTCATCTAGGCCTTTTACTAGGGATTTAAGGTCCTGGTTTTCCTCTCAGACCCTAGAACACACTGCCAGGCTCAGATTCCCGATCCCACATCCTGCTGAAGCCCTTCCCAAGATCAGACACTAGTTTTGTTTTCCTTGTTCTTATAGTAAAATGATGGTCTTTGACTTTTATACATCATCACTGTTCTGTTAATTACACATGACCTAATCTAAGTATTACACAAACCAAGCATAATTACTTAGAGATGTCATGAGATGGAAAATCCTTATTCAGTTAATTATTTTCCCTACAGGTGCTGACAGTGTGTCTACAGTGAAATGGGCCTGTGTACAGAGAGGATGATCTGTAACAATCCCATGTTCCTATGGTGACAGATATAAAACTCATGTGAAATACTGGTGCAGAGGGTATAATGTGAGGTCATGTACTCCCATAGTACACACTGACTCTCCACTGGAGGGTAAAGTGTGAGTCAGAGATGATCCTGACCAGCGAGTCTTCACTGTGACCATCAACAATCTGACAGCTGTAGGAATTATTAGCTCAGGTATATTTTAATATCTCCACCAAAATGTTTTGAAATTAATTAACTTTTAATTAATTATTATTTGATGCTGATTAGTAACCAATTGGGGGCGGCATGGTGGCGCAGTGGTTAGCACTGTTGCCTCACACCTCTGGTACCTGGGTTCGAATCTCCGCCTGGGTCACATGTGTGTGGAGTTTGCATGTTCTCCCCATGTCGTCGTGGGGTTTCCTCCGGGTACTCCGGTTTCCCCCCACAGTCCAAAAACATGCTGAGGCTAATTGGAGTTGCAAAATTGCCCATAGGTGTGTATGTGTGAGTGAATGGTGTGTGAGTGTGCCCTGCGATGGGCTGGCCCCCCATCCTGGGTTGTTCCCAGCCTCGTGCCCATTGCTTCCGGGATAGGCTCCGGACCCCCCGCGACCCAATAGGATAAGCGGTTTGGAAAATGGATGGATGGATAGTAACCAATTGTTATGCCGAATGGTCGGCTCCTCCAAACACAAATGCGAATCCCAGTGAGTCTGTTAATGTGAGACTTAAATGGGATTCATTAATAACCCGTATCGCTTAATAACCTGGGTTAGTAGGCTCGTCCAGCGAGCTGGGTCACCAGGTAATGTAAACGATCGGTAGCGAAGCTCCCCTCACGGCCAATGAGAGAGAGTCTCGCGATATTTCAGGCGAGTTTGAGGTTTCAGAGCGTAGTAGCCAGATCGCAGAGGCAGGGACTATTGTGAGCACTCAATGACGGAGGCTGAAGTTGTGTAAAAAGACATACATTTATTCCTACAACTAACATAAGACAGACATTATACCTAACAAACAATAAACATGAAATAACGGAAAAGACACAAACGATGTAATCATGAAAATGCAGTGACCAGATTTAAAATGATTAACCTAAAAAGGGAAAAACTGTTCTGCAAAGCAAGCAGTTTGTAGGAATATAAACCTAAAGGAATATAGCAGGTGAATAGGACAGTTTAGGTTGTTAGAAAGGAAAGGAATTGGTTTACTTGGATGCAGGAAAGAGGGAGGTCTTTGCAGTTGGTTGCAGTGGCTGATGAGCTGATGGGTGATGGCTCTCAGGGAGGCGCGGTGTTTGCAGCGGTTGTTGGAGTGGAGTCCCGTACTGGTGCAGAGGGTATAATGTGAGGTCATGTACTCCCATAGTACACACTGACTCTCCACAGGAGGGTAAAGTGTGAGTCAGAGATGATCCTGACCAGCGAGTCTTCACTGTGACCATCAACAATCTGACAGCTGAGGATTCCGATCGGTACTGGTGTGGTGTGAAGATCAGTGGAGCCTCTCTGATCAGGTTAATCTGTCAGTCACTGATGGTAAGATGTCTGTACTGCAGACTGTAGCCAATGAGATGCACAGTATGTAACATGTCACTGAGTCAAAAAGGAAGGACCTTAACACAAACACTGATGGAAAAATGTTTTAATATTTTAAAAATCTGCATTTTAATTTAATTCAATATGATAAACGAGACTTGGAAGAAGTAACAGTGTCAGTTAAATCGGGCGACTTCATGAGGTTAAATATGATAAGCAATATGTTAAAAAATGTCAGGGGTTGGCCAAACATTTACATACAGTATGTATGTTGTAATGGGCTGATATTCATAAACATTTCATTGCTGTGCAAATCGTTGAGTGTTTTACCTGTGTGTTGAAGTCCTCCAGGGCTGTCAGTGGACAAACAGGAGGTGACGGGTGTGGATGGAGACAGTGTCAGTGTTACTATGGAAACAACAAAAGACAAAGGATGTGGTGTAAGATTGGGGGCTCCTGTGCATCAGAGAGATCAGTGAGTTTGCATGGGAGGCCTGTTCTGATCAGGGATGACACAGAAAATAAAACCTTCATTGTGACAATGAGTGGGCTGGAGAGGAAGGACACTGGCTGGTATTGGTGGCTGGTTGTGGAATCCTGCAGATTCCAGTTCATATTACTGTTAAACATAAGTAATTGATTTAAATCTGCCTGTGAATTATTTATGCTTGAATATAAATAGATACATACTAATCAACCCAGCAGTTTCACTCACGAAGGGGTTTGTGCTTCTTTGTGGGGATAATCCCCTATTTATCAGCTGTTGTGAAACAGAGTTATTTATTGGGATTATTGTTTCAATGATAGTGGCACGGTGGTCCAGTAGGCGGCGCTGTTGCTTCACGCCTCCATGTTTAGGGGTTTGAATCTGGCTTCTGCTCTGTCTGTGTGGAGTCTGCATGTTCTCCACATGCTGTGTGGGTTTCCTCCAACAATCCAAAAACGCACAGTCAGGCTAATTGGTGTCTTTAATATTGAATGTGTGTCTTCTAGTTTATGATCAGTCTGTAATATGACAAAAATCACAGCATTTTCCACAGACATACAGCCAGTCACTTATTTTGTATACAAATCCAGACAAATCCATGTAGCTTGCAACATAATTCAGGCATTTTTTCATCTTTGTGAGGATGAATTGTTACTAATGGTGTGCAGACTGACTAACATGTCTGTAGGTGGTTTTTCATTGCAGCGTAGACCAGTGTTACAGTTGTACTCTGTAATATCTGTTCCAGTGCTGCATCCATCCATTGTCTGAAACTGCTTGTCTAACTCAGGGTCCCTATGGGCGCAAGGCAGGGAACGTCCCATGACAGGGTGCCAACCCATTGCAGAACACGCTCACACTCCATTCCCTCGCACAAGCACACCTACCGGCAATTTGACAACTCCAATTAGCCTCAGCATGTTTTTGGACTGTGGGGGGAAATCAGAGTCCCTGGAGGAAACCCCACAATGACACAGGGGGAGCATGCAAACTCCATACACACGGAATTCCAGCGAAGACTTGAGTACACGTGCCAGAGGAGTGAGGCGACAGTGCAAACCACTGCACCACCATGCCACCCTGATACAATAGATACATTAAAATATGTTAATAAAATCATTTATCTCACCTGTTCACTATCAGTGCCCTGGGATGTGAACACTAATTCATTGTTCTCCATCTAATCATTTTCTCTGTAGAATATCTTTCATAATTTATATTTCAGTTTCAAGAGTGACCTTTTCTTAGTCTTACTTACTTCAGTCAGAATAGATTCACTGTTTTGTTCTTCAGGTTTAAATGTGATATGTGTGACTGACAGACACACTGGTGTATTATATGTCTCACAGGTGGGAGCAGGTTCTGGATGCTGTACTGAAAGCTGGGACTGGTGTGTTTTACCTGATTTGCACCATCATCACCATTCAGCTGCACTGGACCTCCTGTAGAAAGCGGGAACCAATCAGAGAGAAGCAGAGGGTCTCCCTGGATCAGAGGAAGCTGGCAGAGGAGATGACCTTCGTGGAGCAGAATGAGTCAGACGAGCTGTAAAATAAACGGTTATGCTAACTGCAGTGAGGCCTCTCTCACTCAGCCCTGCTCAGTCTGTACAGTCATAGCATGAGAGTCAGTTAAACAGAGGGGATGATTATCTGCTGGCAACCTGTACAACCACGTATTGGCCACTTATTCACAAGTGCTTTGCTGCCACCTGCTGGTTAATGTTTAATAATCGTTATCTTGTGAAGGTAAGACTGGTTTTTATTAAATTGTCTCTTGATTCTGAAAAAATATGGTACTATGCAAAAGTCTTGGGCCATCAAAGAAAACGTTTAATGCTATTTAATTGGGTTGTGTATATTTGCTCAGAACAAAAACACAATTATCATAAAAATATATGCAAATTAAAAGTGACACAATAAAAACTAACAAGAATTTCTTCTTTTCTCCATAAAGTTACTGATGCCTTGTTGGATCGCTAGGTGAACCACGCTTTGGATCCTAAACCTCTCCTCAGGGGCACCCCAGCCATTCCATGTATTTGTTAAATTCTGCCACCAGCTCACTTAATTAATTAATTAAATTAAACAAATGTGTCATGCCCGGCTCGTCCGCTCCTCCTGTGTGCCACGCCCCCTGATTACCCACGTGTTTTCTCCCGATTGTACCCAGCTGTATCTAGTTAATTTGCTCAGTCCTGTGTATTTCAGTCCGTGTCTTACCCGAGTCCTTTGTCCGTCATTGATGTCAGTTGATGTTCGTGCCCTCGTCCCTGAGATTAAACCCCTCGTTTGCCCTGATTCTCGGCTGTCTGCCTGCTTCTTACCCGCCTGCCCGCATGATCGCCGCTCTGCCCGCGATCGCTGCCGTCTCCCGTGACAAAATGTTAATGATGCATTGATTAGCCATAGGAGTTGTGTTATAAAAAGATATAGGTCTATTGGATGGTTGGTGCAAATGTTTTACTAACTTTAGAAGAGATTTTGAAATGACTGAGCTGCCACACTTTGACGGACAAAATATTATAATTCTAGACCAAGATGAAGATCATTTGAACATCATTTTCTTCGACAGCCCAAGACTTTTGTACAGTTTTGTATGTGTCTTTTATACTGGTCATAATTTGTTTAAATACATGATTAATAAATTGATACTTTACAAAACATTTCATATTTTTCTGAAATTGGTAATTATTAAAAATGAATTTCACAAACTTAAATGGTTTGGCTGCGATGGGCTGGCCCCCCATCCAGGTTTGTTCCCGTGCCCATTGCTTCCGGGATAGGCTCCGGACCCCCCACGACCCAGTAGGATAAGCGGTTTGGAAAATGGATGGATGGATGGATGGATAAATGGTTTGGAGTTTTTAGGTCACCCCTCCTCGTCAGAGCCCACCAATCAGGGACTCTTTAAAAGAGTGATGTAATCGGGAACGCCCACTTTTCAATCTGCGGTACAAATACACCAGCTTGTCTCTGCTAACAACAGCCTGTGCATATCAGTTAAGGAGGAAACAGTACCACATACATATTGGCCAACATCAAATGAAAATGTAACACACGAAAACAGGACTGCCCACTTATCACTCTGCGTAAAATCACACCAGCTTGTCTGAGCTGACAGCAGCCTCACATATCAGCTAAGGAGGAAGACGGCATATCAAAAGTAAAAAGAAAGACACCATCAAATGAAAATATCCCTGTGTGATCTATTGGTTTCTGCTTTCACTCCCATTAAATGACAGTAAGTCTAGTTGGTGTCCGTGGTGCTGAAAACCTGGATCAGTAAATTCCAAATGAAACTTCTTTACCTGATTTAACTGTAACTCACTTATTTTGTTGGCAATGATGCTTTGTTGAGTCTAGAAAGGCGCAAAGTGGGTTTCAGATAAATTAAATGAAGTAGTTTTGCTTAAAAACCAAAAAGCTTTGAACAATCAGTTCAGCTTTGGACTGTAGTGCTTCACAAAAGTAAAATCCATCCAGTTAAATCTCTTTATCCCCAAGTCAAGAAGATATCAAATGCAGAAGCACATTGTGGGAGATACAAGGTGCAGACACATTAAAAGCACTTTTTTTGTGTGAACATTATAAAACAGATTGATACACATTAAGCAGTTTGTAACTTTACATCCAGACCTACATCAGTCAGAAAAAGCAGCCGATGACCATCCCATCCAGCAGCTTCATCTCTGATTGTACAGAATCCCATGTCAGCGTAACTTCTGAAGTCATGACTAAACTAATTTCCAGCTCTGCCTTCAGTTTCATCTGTTAAATTAAATTAGGAACTAAACTAAACTAGGAGGGAAATATAGTCAAGCTACTTAAGTAGCCGAATTTTGTGTATCCACTAGAGGGCAGCCACACATAGATTCCCTTATGAATGGTTCTGATGCTTCCGGAAAGCACTGCACAGACACCCAGGTATGCCAGTGAGGAACGGATAAAGAGCAGACGGATCCAAATACTAGCTGTAATATATAGTATTTTCAATGAATTTAAACAAATTAATATAACAGTGTCAGAGTGTCAGATCCATGTGACTTTTTATGATTGAAGAACTTTGAAAGCCTGAATATAACTGAGGAGGCCCACGGACCCCATTATGTGTGAAACATCATTGTGGTGCTGAGAGAAACACAGGACTGCTGATAAGACCCAGATGAAGTGAATTACCTGACTTTGCCCCCACCCATCCCCCCCCCCCCAGGATACCCCCACCCCTGTCATACAGACACCTTCCTAACGGACCTCTTGATTTGTGCTGATCCACACATATGAAAAGGACCTACTGCAGTGACATTTTAAAACTGTATAAAACATAATAAAGACTGAAACAAAGGCCTGAGGTCAGACCCTCTGTATGTAGCACACAGTGTTTCTGCAGAGTCTCACACTCACATCCTGTATGACGACTTTTCTGCTTTTCAGAATAAGTCTGATTTCACTGCTCTTTGCTCATTTGCAATATGAGGAAGTAACAGTTTAGAAAAGAACTAGACTTATTTGATTAATTTGTTTGTAGTTTAAACTCTGTGAGCATGAATGATTCACTGTGAAGACCAGCTATCAATAATTTTGCTATGAAATCATGTTTCTAAAATGATAAGGTTCTAGATGAAATCAAAATATTTATTCCTGGTAAGAGCAGGACAACAGCAGCATCAAACTGTTTTCCTTTTAACAGACAAGAAATAGACAGGAAATGCATCAGTGCACAAACAGTTTATGAAAATCAAAGATAGATGGATGATTTTTAAAACATTTAAAACCCACAAAAAGGGAGGCAGTGAGGTTAAGGAGAGTCAGGAAGTCAGTGTCAGTCTCCACAGATCTGAGGTCAGCGATACACACATAAGGCTCCTCTGATGCTCCTCTTCATCCTCTTCTTCACTGATGGGCCTCCAGGTGAGGATCACTTACTCTGGGACTCCACCATTCAGCGTAGTTAAGATGAAGATACATTTTGCACAATATACTTACTACATCTGTTTGTTTATATTCATATTGTTCCATGAAGTTTGATCACTTCCCGATTATAGTCTGTGGTGGTAGCATGTTGACTGACTGATTTTAGAATTGACTGCAGTCTTCTTTGTGTCCACTATGTGGCAGCAGTATAAAGGAAATATCTTATTCTGTCACAGCTGCTGGTGTGTGTAAAAATTCATACTCTGATAACAAGTAATTCTGCCTCCAACTGTTTGTCAGGGACCTGGGCAGGAATGAATTACATGCCGACTGTACATACAACAGAGATAGGCTCCTGGGAGAACTTTGCCAGAAGTTGAAACACGACTTTAAGAATGACACTGATACAGAGTACTCAGCTGTTTGGTTGAAACTAAATCTTGGTCTGGATTTTTACATTCTGGACCTGAACTACCCACTGCTGCACTGACCCCCACCTTCTTCTTTTTTTTTCCCTTTGTCCTGTCCGGCAGCTTTAGCAGAATCATGGTCTGAATGCACTGCTGTGACAAACATGTTTGCTTTACCATGAGGGGTTCTATAAACTCTGTATAGGCCTCTCATGTTGATCGATTTCATTTTTTAAATTAAAAAAATTTATTTATTTCATTTTTAACCCGTAAAGTATTGCAGTGGGTGAGCTGGCCGAAGAGGATGGACAGATTAGGAGGGAAAAAAAGAAGGAAAATGAAGGAAAAAGAAGAAAGGAGCAAGTGAGATGAAATGAAAGTTTTTAGCGGGTGTCTCTAACTTTGCTCTGCCATTGCATGCACACCACTTCCAGGGCCAGCCTTGCTCTCACGCTGATATACTGTCAGATTATGCACATCTTATATGTTGTTTTAACCCTTAGCGTATTAGTAAAGGCTGTTTTGTACTTACTTGATGTGATGGTCCACTTTACTGTGGCCTTGAGCCACATTAGAAATTTATTTCTGATATATTTAACTTAATCCTCATTTTTCTTTTGCCCATGAGCACGAAACAGCTAAATAATTAGCATGATGCAGAAGTTATTCTCAGACAAGCACTTAATCTAAAAAGCAGAAATGTCATCATACACGATGTGAGGGTGAGACTGCAGACACACTGTGTGCTGCATACAGAGGGTCTGACCTCAGGCCTTTGTGTCAGTTGTTATTATGTTTGATTTGTGATTCTCACCTGGAGGCCCATCAGCGGATGAAGAGGAGCATCAGAGGAGCCTTATGTGTGTCTCACTGACCTCAGATCTGCGCAGACTGGCACTTACTTCCTGATTCTCCATAACTTTGCTGTTTCTCTGTCTTTATCTGTTACTCAGGAGTCCTGAAGTCCAATGAAAAATCCGCTTTCTCCTGTCTATTTGGCTGATACAAGTTCTGCTCACTTCTGCTTGGGTTGCATGGATCACCAGCCACTTGTCACCAACTAACAGACCACAGCCTACCTGACCAATGTCATAACTGGTGCACCTAGGTATAAAATTTAGTCTCACTGTCTCCAAAAAAGGTCACTGTCTGGAACCCCATGGAACCACATTTTTGATTCCTTAGACAAGAGCATCCTGAGCAGCTGCATCACGGTCTGAATTGGGAACTGCCTCGCCTCAGATCATAAGACCAGCGGATAGTGAGGATAGCTGAGAAGATTATTAGAGTCTCTCTCCCCTCCATCATGGACATTCACATCACACGCTCCATCCGCAAAGCCACCAACATTGTGGATGACCGCACCCACCCCTCACATAATCTTTTCACTCTGGCATCTGGAAAAGCATTCAGGCCTCCACAACCAGACTCAGAAACATGGCGCCTGACTACTGAACTCTCAGGGACTGATCTGATACCACACACAACACACACACACATACAGCTGTGTAATCATATCTTCGTGGGGACTCTCCATTCATTTCTATGGGGAAAACTGTAATCCCAACATGACAACTTTAACCCCTACCAACCCCTAACCTTAACCATATGTAACCAAACCAAATACAAGACTTTTGGCATTTTTAGTTTTTTGACTGTATTTACAGATCTTTGTGAGTACCTGAAAATGCCCCCCAAAACATCAAAATAACGGGGTTTTTGTCACATTGTGGGGGACATTTGGTCCCCACAATGTAATATACACCTACTCCACACACACACACACACACACAGATTAGGTATTTGAATCTTTGTGGAGATTCTCCATTCATTTGTATGGGCGTAACCCCAATCCTAACTATGGCAACCTTAAACATTGCAGTAGTTACCAAGCAGTAACAGTAAGCAACCAAACAAAATGCAAGACTTTTTGAATTATTCATTTGACTGCATTCACAGAATTTAATAAAATTCAGTATCTTACTTTCGGGACCGAAAACATGTCCCTACAAAGTCAAAATAACATGTTTTTATAGCACTATGTACATAACCACCCACCCAAACGCGCGCACACACACACACAAACAGGCCTACCTACAGTATACCCTCCATAGATTCCTGAATGAAATATCTGTAAAGCAGTTATTATGGCATGGCGTTTGCTTTGAACATGCAGTTTTTAAGAATATTGCGCTAATTCTAAACGAAAGACTGCACTAATTCTAAAATAGCTATATAAGAACTTTATTTACCATTAAATAAATTATAAATCAAACCAAAATTTAGTCTCTCAAAAAACTTGTATATGACATATCTTTGTTCACATTATGAGAAATTAAAAACACCAGGACACAGAATGTGAATAACAAGAACTATAGTGTTCTTTCTCAAAAGCAGACCTACCAACGTGGCTAAAATGCTAATTGCGTTCACCAGCTGTGGAAAAAAAACAGCGGGGCACCCCAAACATCGCGGTATTACGTATTACCGTAATACTGCATAGCAAAGACATAATGTCATAAAAAAATTACAGTCAGTATTAATAGACAGAACTGCGTGGTTTCCCATTGACAAGTAGATACATGGTTTACGGGCTTGAAGGCGGTTAGATCAACAAATCCAATCACGCTCAGCCAAAACAAGCACGAGCTAAACATACTACTATTGATTGGTTCACCTTCAAATTCGTCCCGCCCTGACAATTAATTCTCGTTTTCATTCGTTGAAAATGGCGTCAGTACATATCTTCATCCTTTCGACCAATGAAAAATTTCGCTGGTTTCCATAGAAACAAAATCAGTGCAGTTTGAACTTTCTGACAGAGCGATGGCGCAGCGGTGAGAAGCATCTCTTCGTATGTTTCTTGCTATTTCTTCAGATTATGTTTTGTTAGCATAGTTAATTATATATTTCATTGTATGTCGTGATATAGTTCATGCAAATATTGCCGCAAAATATAATTGAAATATATTTAAAATTAGTAGCTTAAACTGTAGATGCTGTGGCCATTTTTCGTAATGTGATTGTTTATATTTAAATTGTAAGAGAAAATAATTGTGTTAAACTTAAAAACAACAAGCCTTATGGTTGATATGATTGGTTTTACTCATCCGGTCTGTCGTAATGCGTTTCATCTGAAGATGTTATTCTGAAAAGAGCCCCTATACGTTTACTTTTTAAATGTCCCATGTTGTTGAAGTAAGATTAACCGTTTGCTGGGTTCATTACCATGGCGATGTTATAACGTACCGAAGCAGCGTCCTGATTTCGCCAGCGTTACTGTATAGGTTGTGAAACAGTTTTAGCAATTTGGCCGCTTCTATCGGAGTAGCCTCGATGCCACGAGCAGCTAATGAAGGCTCCATCCCTTTCCATAGGCATTCTTGGTGAATAGCATTTAGCAAATGTCTGGAGTACGTTGAAAATACAGTGTCTAGTTTGGCTTTGAGAGTATCACAGACGGCTAGTTAATTATGTTAACCAGAATGAAAATTCCGAAAGCTGTTTCCTGGACCAACGACCAGCACTGGGGAGCCTGGGACCTGTGGGACGAGGTGATCGACTGGGGAGAGAGGAAAGGTTTGGAGGAGTGCTCACCAGCGACACCCCCCACTGTCCAGGCTGGGGAGGTTATGGGGGGACTGGGAGGTGTGACGGACTGGTGTAAGGGAGGGGAGGGTGTGAGAGTGATAGGCAATGCTGGCATTGTTTCTGAGACTCTTCAGAGAGGAAACTGGCGGTGTAGAGATAGATGTGGGTCTGGTATAGATAGAAGATGTAGAAGTGGTGGAAAATTAATATTAAAGTTGAGCTTGTAGAGCTCTTGACACAGAGAAGAGCCAAAATACAAGGAAGATGAAGCTGTGGTTCTTCTGCTGCTGTTTGGGGAACATTAAATGTTTGAAACAGTATCAAAGATAATGAATTAAGTGTGCTAAATTTTGAGATGTATAGTGGAATGTTTATTAACAATTGTTAATGTGGCGCCCCTGAACCCCCTCGGTTGGCCGCCCCTGCCGGTTGTGTGGGGTCGGGGATGAGGACTAATCGGGGCCAGTCGGGGATCTGGCCCCGGTGCCGGGGGGGCCCACTCCTGCACGCCCTTATTGCTCCCCTGGGCCGGACACCACATTTCATACAACACTAGAGCTTTGAGGGGCAGTGGGGAGGTTTTACTTGCACATTAGACACCACATGACACTAGGGCTGAGGAGGTGGGTATAGGCAGGTGGGGTTCTGCCGTCTGCCAGCGGTGGGGTGCCCGTGCCTCGACTGTTCACCTGCTTTTTGCACTTTAGTTATATACACAGTCCATGCTACATTAGGGCCTTGGGGTGCAGGGAGGGGGATGGGGGACTCTGCCATCTGCCAGTGGTGGGACCCTCATACTCGAACTGCACCCACTAATTTTAATGCATTGTAGACATAAACACACAACTCTCTCACACTTGTACATGCACACTTCACATTAACATGGGACGGGGAATCAGTGGGGGCTGAGGGGTCCCCCCTAACTCTCTGTCTCTGGCCCTGCGCGTGTGGGGTGGCCCAGCAGGTAGAAGATGGCCCTGGCCGGTGTGGGCCGTCTCCTCTTGTGGGCTGCGGGCTGGGTGGTCCTTGGCTCTGCTGCGCCGTGGTGGGGCCCTGGCAGGCGGTCCGGGGTATCTAGGGATGCTCTGAGCCCTTCTAGGCGAATTGTAGGGTTCGGTCTGGGCTGGGCGGGGGGTCTGCCGCTCCCCAGTTGACGCAGGTCCGCTCCTGGGTGGTGGGGGGGGGGGGTGCACTTTGTTTGTATGGGTCTCCCTTAGATCATCCTGCAGTGTCGGGGAGGGGGGGGACGTGCCGGGTCGCTACAGTGGGCGGTGATCCGTCCTGCCGGGGAGCGGGCTGGGGGGACCGTCCGCCAGGGGAGTGTTCCCGGTTGATGGGGCCCTTTGGCCCTGGACCCGCTTCCCTCGGTGGAGGGCTTGCGGGAGGGACTGGGGGGCTCGCTGTCTGTCCCCCCTCTGCGGACCTCCTTTTACAGGGGTTGGGCCCCCCTTAGTCCCTCGTGGGCTCCCTCTCGGGTTGGGCGGGTGGTTGTCTTGTGGACATATGGCCATGGGCCGTGTGTTTCTTATGGTTGTTTGTACTCTGTATTCCCCTACACTTTATTTTCTCCATCCCACCTTTACATCTCCAGCCCGCTGTTCCTGGGAAAAGCCACCTGCCAATCATCCTTGGAGCAGCAGCCATTCTCAGGATCTCCTACATCACAGATCACCTAATAAACACAGGACCTGTCGACGACTGGAGAAAAGGAGAAACGCTGAAGCACACTGGGCATTTTGGAAGCATTTCATCATAATAAATTACCTTTGCCTTTACAGTTTCTGTGTACAGTTTCATTATAGTAAATTGCACTTAGTTGTGATTACTCAGTTACAAAGACAATGGGTCACTCTATAATGGGTGATGGTATGCTTTTAGCTGTGCTTCCACAGGTTGTATCTGCCTTAGTAAATGACTAAATGTCTTTTTCACAAGTGATTTTGATTATGTTTGTAGAATTAAATTAAAGGTAAACCTGTACATTGGTTAAAATAACATCTGACTGCTACAATAATACATCATACAGCGTCTTTTGTACTAATGTGCTACCTTGGGACATTCAGGTTGTATAATGAACAATTTTAATAAGAATTGTGTTAAGTAATTAACTTTCAAAATCTATCAATACCATGCAAAAGTGTAAAGTCAAATTCATGAGATACTTATTACAATAAACGGAAGTAGTCTGTACCCATTTAAAGAGGCTTTACATCGTACAGCTTCTTATACTGGTCTGGTTGGTGGGTATAAAGGATCAATTAGAAATCTTCCTCCTCCAAATGTATCATTTCATGAGTTTTGGTAGAGTGGGGGTAGCAGGATAATAATAGGATTTACTGGTTATTTTTGATACGGTAAAATCGCAAGACTCAGAAAAATAAAAATTTGTGTATGGTCAGAATTATCAGTGGTAGGAGATTTTGTCCCTACTACCATCTGGGAAAAAAACATTCTGGTGCTTATCTGTGAAGAAGCAATTTCAGGAGATATAAATCCTTGCAAAAAGTAGTCTCCCACTCTATAAATAGGGTGCAATTTGTTTTTTCACGCAGTGGAAAAGGAAATGTTTTTTTAATGTTGATGACGACTGTAACTGGTCAAAAGGTGGCGCCAAAGATCCCCAGTAATGCATCGCCCATTAATGTACAGATATCCCCCTGCCTCACCATGCATGACTCCTCCAATGGTGCTGCTGTTTAACAGTACATTCATCCTAACCATACAATTTGATATCTGGTATCGTCCTGTCAGTTTTAACCCATTTCTAAGTCCCGTATGGTTTAGGTAGCTTTTTTTCCAAAATGATGACCATGAAATTCAGCACATATAACAAATATTGAACTATAGGCATTAATTGAAATGCTCTCTCTCACAGACACACACATATTAGATGTCTATGTCTTTGAAATTGTTTAATACGAATTAATCTGTTTTATAATGTTCACACAAAAAAAGCTTTTGTGTTCACATTTTACAACCCCAAATCAGAAAAAGTTGGGATGGTATGTAAAATGAAAATCAAACTGAAAACAGCACTTTGTTAAATTATCTTTGACCTGTATTACATTGAAAACAATACAACAGCACTGAATTTCATTGTTCTTTTTCAAACACGTATTCCAATTTTGGTTCTTAGAACACATTTCAAAAAAAGTTGGGACAGTAAAGCATTTAGTACTTTGTAATGTCGCCATTCCTTTTCACAACACTTAAAAGGCATTTAGGGACTGAAGACACCAAGTGATGTAGTGTTTCAGGTGTAATTTTGTCCCATTCTTCCTGCAAACAAGTCTTAAAGCGGACAACAGTACGGGGTCTTCGTTGTCACATATTGCGCTTCAAAATGAACCACACATTCTCTATTGGAGACAGGTCGGGACTGCAGGCAGTCAAGTACCCATACCCTCTTCCTCCACAGCCAGGACTTTGTAATGTGTGCAGAATGTGGTTTCGCATTGTTTGTTGAAAAATGCATGGGCTTCCCTGGAAAAAATGTCTTCTTGAAGGTAACATATTGTGCTCCAAAATCTCTATGTACTTTTCAGCATTAATGGTGCCATCACAGAACTGCAAGTTACCTTTGCCAAGGGCACTGACACAACCCCATACCATGACAGACCCTGGCTTTTGGACTTATTGCTGGTAACAGTCTGGGTGATCCTTTTCTTCTTTGGTCTGGAGCACACGGCATCCATTTCTCACAAAAAATACCTGAAATACTGATTCATCTGACCACAGTACACGTTTTCACTGTGTGATGGTCCAACTCAGATGCGTTCTGAGCCCAGAGAAGCCGACGGCGCTTCTGGACACTGTTAAGATGGGGCTTGCTTTTGGCACAGTACAGTTTTAACTGGCATTTGTGGATGTAACTACGTATTGTGGTACTTGACAAAGGTTTGCCAAAGTAGTCATATGTGGTCATATCGCTTATAGATGAATGACGATTCTTGATGCAGTGGGATGCTGAGGGATCGGAGATCACGGTAGTTCAACTTAGGCTTGCTTCCTTGTCCTTTACGCACTGAAATTGCTTCAGATTCCTTCAATCTTTTAATTATGGTATGCACTGATGAAGGTGAAATATCCAAATCTCTTCCTGTCGTTCTTTGAGGAACATTGTTTTTAAACATTTCAATAATTTTCTCACGTATTTGTGCTGCTTTTGTACCAAATCATAATTACAATCACCTGTTGACATCACTTGTTTCAAATCACATCATTATTTAACCAATTTACCTCACTACTGGCCCTAAATCGCTCCTGTCCCAACTTTTTTGGAAATGTGTTGCAAGAACCAAAATTGGAATACGTGTTTATTTTGAGGAATACAATGAAATTCATGAGGAACACATTAAATAATGTGATGGGGGTAACACAATAAATTCAAGATTTTTATTTGTCGTACAAATGTAGTGGTACACTGGCAGCGAAATGAAATTGTCGTTACTCCAGTCGGTGTAATAAACACACTAGTAAAAGGACATCAAAATTAAACAACATGAATTAACTGAAACTACAGAAAGATAATAAGAAAATATAACAATAAAAGGTATATAAAAAGTAAAGATGAAAATGTATAAAAAATATGTAGAAATGTTTAAAGTACAGATTGTAGTTATAGCATATTTTAGCTTTTAATCTGTGATGTTAATGATCCTACTGGCCGGGGGTAGAAGCTTCTCCTCGGCCTCTCAGTCCCGGCCATAAGGCCCCGGGGACTTATGCAGGGCGGCAGTTCTGTCCTGGTGATTCTCTGGGCGCATCGTATCACCCTCAGCGGGACTCGGCGGCCCTCAGAGCTGGAGCTGCCGTACCGAGCAGTTATGCTCCCGGAGAGCACAGATCCCACATTGCCGCTGTAGAAGGTTTTTTGTGGCACAGACGAGAGTCTGTATTTCCACAGCTGCCTCACATGATACACTCACTGTCAGGCTTTCAGCACTAAAGTTACAGATTACTGGGTGGCCGAGAGGTCTGTGAAATTTGGAGGGTCAGTAGCTTGCCTGGGAAGCCTTAGCATTCAGCGAAAACTGAACAGAGAGCCCTGTAGCAGGGTTGTCTAATTTGTTTAGCTGGCTGGCATAAGATTTTCAGTTTGAAACAAGTATGCACACAGATTTACATGTACGTAACAGTTTTATTACCTTGTAAATAGTTTGCAGGGTTTTCAAAGTACCCCAGTGCATTTGATATAGCGAATTTTAGGTTTATAATGAAATAATATAGATTTGCCCTAAGATTTAATAAGATTTCTTGCGTGAGCGTGAGAGTCTGAAGGTGTGAGTGTCACACCAGATGGGTGAGAGCTGGCAACCCTGGCTCTGTTCAGTAGCCTCAGAAATTCTTTCGAACTTTCCAAACACAGCTGATGGAAATCAATGGACGCAAAGGTTCTCAGTGACCATTTTAGCTTGTTTTTAGACTAAAGGCCTATGATGGATCTTTGGAATGTTGCGGAGATACGAATGCTGAGGACAGCATACTTTGTGCTGTGAGTGTTATGTTAACCATGTAAACAAAGAGGAAGTACACAGTCCAACCAGGTACTATATTGAAATGCTAACAAGTTTTTAAATATTTTTATTCAAGTGACTTTAAGTCTGGATAATTTTTTTAATGGTTGGAAACATGTGTATTACTGTAAATTAAATAATTAAACTTCTGAAATGGCCGCTCAGTGCAGGAGGAGGCTGCAAACCTGAAGAGGCACACAACCGTATGGGTGGGGCAGGGGATCAATGGTGTGAGGTAGAGGACCAGGGCAGTGGGATTGCAGTGGCACAAGGGCAACCGTGTGGTCATCATGGGCTCCTCCAATGGCAGCTTCAGGTAAGTCGCTCTGATAAACCCCGTTAGACTCCAGTGAAGTGAGTGAGGCTGCAGCGCTACACTGGAGGGGACACATGTGGGCTCAGGGGCCCACGTGACTGTAGCAGAGGAAGGGATCTCTAGCTGATGTGGAGGTACAGGCCCAGTGGCAGTAAGGGGTGGGCAGTCAGCTGCAGAGGCTGCGGGGCCAGCGGCCCCACTGTACACATGGACCGCAGGGAATCTCAGCATGTTGTGCCCAAAGTCCAGCACACATGCCGTGCTCCGGGGGAAATTCAGGCCCAGGATGGAGGGATCGAGCATGTCAGCCATCCACATAGTTACTATTCACAACTAAACCCCCCATGTCAAAAGGGAACAACCCCGTCCCTCTTAAAGGGGCCAGGTCACCAGTCATTGTTCTCACCTGCACCAATGTCAGTTCTTGACAGTGTCTGGTCTCACCAGGGTTGCAGTGGAACCTGTATGGACTAGGGCAGTACATGCGACTCACATCACTATGGTGGGTATGTGACAGAAGTTGCCTCTGTGAGTCCAATCCGTAGTCACAACCTCTGCAGCAGGTGGCAGCAGGGCCACCTCCCCGGTGTCAACAAGGAAGTTCCGGAAATTAACCTTGTTGGCCCACATCTCCCCGGCTATGCATGCCCTTGGCGGAACCCTGGGTGGCGGTGAACTTGGGACACTGTCTGAGGATTGAGGGGTGGGGGGGGGGGTGCTGCTGCCTGTCAGCCTACAGGCAGTCTGCCTCCAGGAAGTAAACCTGAGGGCCTGGGTCCTCCAAGCCCTTTGGCGTTTACAGCTTGGTTGATTTCTCCCGCCTCGTTCCCCGCCACCTTGCTGCCCACAATTTCTCTCTCCAAAGCCAGTTCCAGGGCCTCGTCTAGGGACGCAGAGGGGTTGGCTGTGTCTGAATGTGAGCTATCTGGGGTTAAGTGTCTAGATAAACTGATCCCTGGCCAGTTCACTCTGTACTGATAGAGCCATGTGAGCACAGACACGCCTACACAACCCCTTGATATCATTAAGCAGGATGCAGAGAGACTCATTTGACTCAGTCCCTGCACCTATTGTTTAACTGAGAGGGCAGAAGTCCTCACACTGCCCACAGCGATTCTGCAGGGTACTGACCAGTGTCTCATCCAGGGGCTCAAGCAACCAGCAGTGTACACCTCAGAAAAGCATGTGTGACAACCCTGAGGACCTGCTTGCATACCACAATGGTATCCCATCTCCCCTTGCTCTTTGAAGGGGTACCACCCATCCAGTATAGTTATCACTGGGCTATCACAATGTCATCACAATACTAAAGACTGAAACAAAGCCGTGAGGTCAGACCCTCTGTATACAGCACACAGTCTCACCCTCACATCCTGTATGACCACATTTCTGCTGTTCACATGGCATTTCTCCAGCTTCCATTGCCCTGCAATGGACTGACGTGCTGTTGAAGGTCTACCTCACTTTACACTTTGCCCATGTCTTGTGTGTATACCCTGTCCGCTCCTAACGTGTATTTAGTTTGTGTAAATCTATCACTGCATCTGCATTTCGCAGTTCAGCTTCTGACAACATTGTGTTTCCCATCTGTGTATTTGGGTTCGGTGCTTGTTGGGTGCCTGTCGTGGTCCTTCTATTTACAATTGTACGCGGGGCGCCAATTCATCTTCTTTATTCATCATGAATATTTTAATTCATTAATGCAGGAGTCTGTGATAAATCGCTATCAGCATTTGGTTTATAATGGCCAATTAATGATAACTAAAAAGAAACAGAGAGACTGAAGACACAACTTTCAACCATGATATGAGTGCTGTTGCTGCATAATTTGTCCACCAGGGGTCACAGCGCAACCCCCATCTCGGCAAGATGGATGACTTGAAATATGTTTCTATATCAAGTTGAATTATTTTTATTTCTATAGCACATTTAAAAACAATCTATGTTGTGCCAAAGTGCTGTAGGTCAAAATAATATAAATATATAGTAAAAGTAGAGACATTGGCCAATGTTACACAATGTTACACAAAAAATAATCAGAATCAGACTGTGGTTTATTGCCAAGTAGGTTGACCCTACAAGGAATTCTTTTTGGTATAATGGTGCTCCATGGAAAAACAAGACTAAGCAACAACCAAGTTCAAAAAACAGTGCAAAAGTTATACAATAATCTAGTAATAAATATAAAATCACTATAAATGTTAAATACATGATGTGCAAAGCAGAATAGTCAGATTAAATAGATAAATAAAATGTGTTCCTGTGTGTGCAGGGTCAGTACAGAGATGCATCTAATAAGAAGCGGTGTAAGGCTGAATTAGCTCCGAGACGGACTGGGGACCTATGCCATGTATCGCCTTAGAAAGAAATAAGAAATCTTTAAACTGTATTCTCAGAAATTCTCAAAACTTAACAGGTAGCCAATGCAATGCAGCCAACACAGGGGAAATTTGGTGTCTATTTTTTGTTGAGAGCCTGGTAGCACCGTTTTGAACAAGGTGTAGTCAGAATAAAGATGCTTCTGGTAAACCTGGGTACAGAGAACGGCAGTAACCCAATCAGGATAAAAGCAGGAGTAACTCTCCAGGTCTTTGGCTGAAAGGTGTGGTTTAAGCCAGGCTATTGAACTCAGCTGACAGAAACACCCCTTCACAACAGCATTTATTTGTTTATCAAACTCAGTGATGAATCAAAGATGACACCAAGATTTTTAGTATGTGACTGGAAGTTTTCTGAATGAGGCCCTAATTGTTCTCTGAGATCATGAACAGTGACCAGAACTCATTACCTCTGTCTTGTTTTCATTAATCTGGACGAAAGTCATTGCTGTCCTGTTCTTAATATCCTCCAGACAGTTAGAAAGGGCCACCAGAGAGCAGCAGTCACCAGGTTTTAATGGCAGATAGAGCTGCGTATCACCAGCATAGCAATGATATTTTACATAATAACGTTCACAAATAGAGCCCAAAGGAAGCATGTATAGAGGGAATATGAGAGGGCCTGTATCACAGGACTGGATATGTTTACAAGTAAGGCCATAGTACTTAAGGGGTGTGGCCATCCCACACAGTGACAAGCCCATTCATTCACCTCATCTAGGCCTTTTACTAGGGATTTAAGGTCCTGGTTTTCCTCTCAGACCCTAGAGCACACTGCCAGGCTCAGATTCCCGATCCCACATCCTGCTGAAGCCCTTCCCAAGATCAGACACTAGTTTTGTTTTCCTTGTTCTTATAGTAAAATGATGGTCTTTGACTTCTATACATCATCACTGTTCTGTTAATTACACATGACCTAATCTAAGTATTACACAAACCAAGCATAATTACTTAGAGATGTCATGAGATGGAAAATCCTTATTCAGTTAATTATTTTCCCCACAGGTGCTGACAGTGTGTCTACAGTGAAATGGGCCTGTGTACAGAGAGGATGATCTGTAACAATCCCATGTTCCTATGGTGACAGATATAAAACTCATGTGAAATACTGGTGCAGAGGGTATAATGTGAGGTCATGTACTCCCATAGTACACACTGACTCTCCACAGGAGGGTAAAGTGTGAGTCAGAGATGATCCTGACCAGCGAGTCTTCACTGTGACCATCAACAATCTGACAGCTGAGGACTCCGATCGGTACTGGTGTGGTGTGAAGATCAGTGGAGCCTTTCTGATCAGGTTAATCTGTCAGTCACTGATGGTAAGATGTCTGTACTGCAGACTGTAGCCAATGAGATGCACAGTATGTAACATGTCACTGAGTCAAAAAGGAAGGACCTTAACACAAACACTGATGAAAAAAATGTTTTAATATTTTAAAAATCTGCATTTTAATTTAATTCAATATGATAAACGAGACTTGGAAGAAGTAACAGTGTCAGCTAAATCGGGCGACTTCATGAGGTTAAATATGATAAGCAATATGTTAAAAAATGTCAGTTTATTGGCCAAACATTTACATACAGTATGTATGTTGTAATGGGCTGATATTCATAAACATTTCATTGCTGTGGAAATCGTTGAGTGTTTTACCTGTGTGTTGAAGTCCTCCAGGGCTGTCAGTGGACAAACAGGAGGTGACGGGTGTGGATGGAGACAGTGTCAGTGTTACTATGGAAACAACAAAAGACAAAGGATGTGGTGTAAGATTGGGGGCTCCTGTGCATCAGAGAGATCAGTGAGTTTGCATGGGAGGCCTGTCCTGATCAGGGATGACACAGAAAATAAAACCTTCATTGTGACAATGAGTGGGCTGGAGAGGAAGGACACTGGCTGGTATTGGTGGCTGGTTGTGGAATCCTGCAGATTCCAGTTCATATTACTGTTAAACATAAGTAATTGATTTAAATCTGCCTGTGAATTATTTATGCTTGAATATAAATAGATACATACTAATCAACCCAGCAGTTTCACTCACGAAGGGGTTTGTGCTTCTTTGTGGGGATAATCCCCTATTTATCAGCTGTTGTGAAACAGAGTTATTTATTGGGATTATTGTTTCAATGATAGTGGCACGGTGGTCCAGTAGGCGGCGCTGTTGCTTCACGCCTCCATGTTTAGGGGTTTGAATCTGGCTTCTGCTCTGTCTGTGTGGAGTCTGCATGTTCTCCACATGCTGTGTGGGTTTCCTCCAACAATCCAAAAACGCACAGTCAGGCTAATTGGTGTCTTTAATATTGAATGTGTGTCTTCTAGTTTATGATCAGTCTGTAATATGACAAAAATCACAGCATTTTCCACAGACATACAGCCAGTCACTTGTTATGTATACAAATCCAGACAAATCCATGTAGCTTGCAACATAATTCAGGCATTTTTTCATCTTTGTGAGGATGAATTGTTACTAATGGTGTGCAGACTGACTAACATGTCTGTAGGTGGTTTTTCATTGCAGCGTAGACCAGTGTTACAATTGTACTCTGTAATATCTGTTCCAGTGCTGCATCCATCCATTGTCTGAAACTGCTTGTCTAATTCAGGGTCCCTATGGGCGCAAGGCAGGGAACGTCCCATGACAGGGTGCCAACCAATTGCAGGACACGCTCACACTCCATTCCCTCGCACAAGCACACCTACCGGCAATTTGACAACTCCAATTAGCCTCAGCATGTTTTTGGACTGTGGGGGGAAATCAGAGTCCCTGGAAGGAACCCCACAATGACACAGGGGGAGCATGCAAACTCCATACACACGGAACTCCAGCGAAGACTTGAGTACACGTGCCAGAGGAGTGAGGCGACAGTGCAAACCCTGCTTTTTATTAACTATCCTTTCTCCTGTTTCCACTGCTCTCCTTTTCTCTGCACATGATGAAGAAGGAGGGGATAATGAAAAACGGAGGTAAGCATTCAGCAGCATTTACAGTAGTGTGGGGGTCCAGCTAGCAGCATTTACCTGATCACACAGTAATGGGAAACTGTCATTTTAATTTTAAGGGAAAAAAATATTTTTTATTTGATTTTCTTAATAATAAACTTGAGATCCCATCCCATCCAGGGTGAGCCCTTGCCTTCTGCCCTGTGCTGCTGGGGAATGACTGCAGGCCTGTTTTTACAAAATAGTGTAACATGTTGTGTGATAATCTCTAGCTATTTTCATGCTCTTTGTTAATGTCTCCTGTTCCTCACATGTGTCCTGTGTAATAGTACCGATGTGGCTGTACCGTGTTTCTATAAAGCATGTAAGACTTTACTGTTCACATCCACCCTCTTATTCAGCTCTTTGGTCCAGCTGGCTCTGTATGTAGGACTGAGCTGATCGGTGCTGCTGTCGATTATCAAGGTGGTTTTACTTCAGTCAGAACAGATTCACTGTTTTGTTCTTCAGGTTTAAATGTGATATGTGTGACTGACAGACACACTGGTGTATTATATGTCTCACAGGTGGGAGCAGGTTCTGGATGCTGTACTGAAAGCTGGGACTGGTGTGTTTTACCTGATTTGCACCATCATCACCATTCAGCTGCACTGGACCTCCTGTAGAAAGCAGGAACCAATCAGAGAGAAGCAGAGGGTCTCCCTGGATCAGAGGAAGCTGGCAGAGGAGATGACCTTCGTGGAGCAGAATGAGTCAGACGAGCTGTAAAATAAACGGTTATGCTAACTGCAGTGAAGCCTCTCTCACTCGGCCCTGCTCAGTCTGTACAGTCATAGCATGAGAGTCAGTTAAACACAGAGGGGATGATTATCTGCTGGCAACCTGTACAACCACGTATTGGCCACTTATTCACAAGTGCTTTGCTGCCACCTGCTGGTTAATGTTTAATAATCGTTATCTTGTGAAGGTAAGACTGGTTTTTATTAAATTGTCTCTTGATTCTGAAAAAATATGGTACTATGCAAAAGTCTTGGGCCATCAAAGAAAACGTTTAATGCTATTTAATTGGGTTGTGTATATTTGCTCAGAACAAAAACACAATTATCATAAAAATATATGCAAATTAAAAGTGACACAATAAAAACTAACAAGAATTTCTTCTTTTCTCCATAAAGTTACTGATGCCTTGTTGGATCGCTAGATGAACCACGCTTTGGATCCTAAACCTCTCCTCAGGGGCACCCCAGCCATTCCATGTATTTGTTAAATTCTGCCACCAGCTCACTTAATTAATTAATTTAATTAAACAAATGTGTCATGCCCGGCTCGTCCGCTCCTCCTGTGTGCCACGCCCCCTGATTACCCACGTGTTTTCTCCCGATTGTACCCAGCTGTATCTAGTTAATTTGCTCAGTCCTGTGTATTTCAGTCCGTGTCTTACCCGAGTCCTTTGTCCGTCATTGATGTCAGTTGATGTTCGTGCCCTCGTCCCTGAGATTAAACCCCTCGTTTGCCCTGATTCTCGGCTGTCTGCCTGCTTCTTACCCGCCTGCCCGCGATCGCTGCCGTCTCCCGTGACAAAATGTTAATGATGCATTGATTAGCCATAGGAGTTGTGTTATAAAAAGATATAGGTCTATTGGATGGTTGGTGCAAATGTTTTACTAACTTTAGAAGAGATTTTGAAATGACTGGGCTGCCACACTTTGACGGACAAAATATTATAATTCTAGACCAAGATGAAGATCATTTGAACATCATTTTCTTCGACAGCCCAAGACTTTTGTACAGTTTTGTATGTGTCTTTTATACTGGTCATAATTTGTTTAAATACATGATTAATAAATTGATACTTTACAAAACATTTCATATTTTTCTGAAATTGGTAATTATTAAAAATGAATTTCACAAACTTAAATGGTTTGGCTGCGATGGGCTGGCCCCCCATCCAGGGTTGTTCCCGTGCCCATTGCTTCCGGGATAGGCTCCGGACCCCCCACGACCCAGTAGGATAAGCGGTTTGGAAAATGGATGGATGGATGGATGGTAATTATTAAAAATGAATTTCACAAACTTAAATGGTTTGGCTGCGATGGGCTGGCCCCCCATCCAGGTTTGTTCCCGTGCCCATTGCTTCTGGGATAGGCTCCGGACCCCCCACGACCCAGTAGGATAAGCGGTTTGGAAAATGGATGGATGGATGGAGGGATAAATGGTTTGGAGTTTTTAGGTCACCCCTCCTCGTCAGAGCCCACCAATCAGGGACTCTTTAAAAGAGTGATGTAATCGGGAACGCCCACTTTTCAATCTGCAGTACAAATACACCAGCTTGTCTCTGCTAACAACAGCCTGTGAATGTCAGTTAAGGAGGAAACAGTACCACATACATATTGGCCAACATCAAATGAAAATGTAACACACGAAAACAGGACTGCCCACTTATCACTCTGCGTAAAATCACACCAGCTTGTCTGAGCTGACAGCAGCCTCACATATCAGCTAAGGAGGAAGACGGCATATCAAAAGTAAAAAGAAAGACACCATCAAATGAAAATATCCCTGTGTGATCTATTGGTTTCTGCTTTCACTCCCATTAAATGACAGTAAGTCTAGTTGGTGTCCGTGGTGCTGAAAACCTGGATCAGTAAATTCCAAATGAAACTTCTTTACCTGATTTAACTGTAACTCACTTATTTTGTTGGCAATGATGCTTTGTTGAGTCTAGAAAGGCGCAAAGTGGGTTTCAGATTAATTAAATGAAGTAGTTTTGCTTAAAAACCAAAAAGCTTTGAACAATCAGTTCAGCTTTGGACTGTAGTGCTTCACAAAAGTAAAATCCATCCAGTTAAATCTCTTTATCCCCAAGTCAAGAAGATATCAAATGCAGAAGCACATTGTGGGAGATACAAGGTGCAGACACATTAAAAGCACTTTTTTTGTGTGAACATTATAAAACAGATTGATACACATTAAGCAGTTTGTAACTTTACATCCAGACCTACATCAGTCAGAAAAAGCAGGCGATGACCATCCCATCCAGCAGCTTCATCTCTGATTGTACAGAATCCCATGTCAGCGTAACTTCTGAAGTCATGACTAAACTAATTTCCAGCTCTGCCTTCAGTTTCATCTGTTAAATTAAATTAGGAACTAAACTAAACTAGGAGGGAAATATAGTCAAGCTACTTAAGTAGCCGAATTTTGTGTATCCACTAGAGGGCAGCCACACATAGATTCCCTTATGAATGGTTCTGATGCTTCCGGAAAGCACTGCACAAAGACCCAGGTATGCCAGTGAGGAACGGATAAAGAGCAGACGGATCCAAATACTAGCTGTAATATATAGTATTTTCAATGAATTTAAACAAATTAATATAACAGTGTCAGAGTGTCAGATCCATGTGACTTTTTATGATTGAAGAACTTTGAAAGCCTGAATATAACTGAGGAGGCCCACGGACCCCATTATGTGTGAAACATCATTGTGGTGCTGAGAGAAACACAGGACTGCTGATAAGACCCAGATGAACTGAATTACCTGACTTTGCCCCCGCCCCCCCCAGGATACCCCCACCCCTGTCATACAGACACCTTCCTAACGGACCTCATGATTTGTGCTGATCCACACATATGAAAAGGACCTACTGCAGTGACATTTTAAAACTGTATAAAACATAATAAAGACTGAAACAAAGGCCTGAGGTCAGACCCTCTGTATGTAGCACACAGTGTTTCTGCAGAGTCTCACACTCACATCCTGTATGACGACTTTTCTGCTTTTCAGAATAAGTCTGATTTCACTGCTCTTTGCTCATTTGCAATATGAGGAAGTAACAGTTTAGAAAAGAACTAGACTTATTTGATTAATTTGTTTGTAGTTTAAATTCTGTGAGCATGAATGATTCACTGTGAAGACCAGCTATCAATAATTTTGCTATGAAATCATGTTTCTAAAATGATAAGATTCTAGATGAAATCAAAATATTTATTCCTGGTAAGAGCAGGACAACAGCAGCATCAAACTGTTTTCCTTTTTACAGACAAGAAATAGACAGGAAATGCATCAGTGCACAAACAGTTTATGAAAATCAAAGATAGATGGATGATTTTTAAACATTTAAAACCCACAAAAAGGGAGGCAGTGAGGTTAAGGAGAGTCAGGAAGTCAGTGTCAGTCTCCACAGATCTGAGGTCAGCGATACACACATAAGGCTCCTCTGATGCTCCTTTTCATCCTCTTCTTCACTGATGGGCCTCCAGGTGAGGATCACTTACTCTGGGACTCCACCATTCAGCGTAGTTAAGATGAAGATACATTTTGCACAATATACTTACTACATCTGTTTGTTTATATTCATATTGTTCCATGAAGTTTGATCACTTCCCGATTATAGTCTGTGGTGGTAGCATGTTGACTGACTGATTTTAGAATTGACTGCAGTCTTCTTTGTGTCCACTATGTGGCAGCAGTATAAAGGAAATATCTTATTCTGTCACAGCTGCTGGTGTGTGTAAAAATTCACATACTCTGATAACAAGTAATTCTGCCTCCAACTGTTTGTCAGGGACCTGGGCAGGAATGAATTACATGCCGACTGTACATACAACAGAGATAGGCTCCTGGGAGAACTTTGCCAGAAGTTGAAACACGACTTTAAGAATGACACTGATACAGAGTACTCAGCTGTTTGGTTGAAACTAAATCTTGGTCTGGATTTTTACATTCTGGACCTGAACTACCCACTGCTGCACTGACCCCCACCTTCTTCTTTTTTTTCCCTTTGTCCTGTCCGGCAGCTTTAGCAGAATCATGGTCTGAATGCACTGCTGTGACAAACATGTTTGCTTTACCATGAGGGGTTCTATAAACTCTGTATAGGCCTCTCATGTTGATCGATTTCATTTTTTAAATTTAAAAAAATTATTTATTTCATTTTTAGGCGGCATGGTGATGCAGTGGGTGAGCTGGCCGAAGAGGATGGACAGATTAGGAGGGAAAAAAAGAAGGAAAAAGAAGAAAGGAGCAAGTGAGATGAAATGAAAGTTTTTAGCGGGTGTCTCTAACTTTGCTCTGCCATTGCATGCACACCACTTCCAGGGCCAGCCTTGCTCTCACGCTGATATACTGTCAGATTATGCACATCTTATATGTTGTTTTAACCCTTAGCGTATTAGTAAAGGCTGTTTTGTACTTACTTGATGTGATGGTCCACTTTACTGTGGCCTTGAGCCACATTAGAAATTTATTTCTGATATATTTAACTTAATCCTCATTTTTCTTTTGCCCATGAGCACGAAACAGCTAAATAATTAGCATGATGCAGAAGTTATTCTCAGACAAGCACTTAATCTAAAAAGCAGAAATGTCATCATACACGATGTGAGGGTGAGACTGCAGACACACTGTGTGCTGCATACAGAGGGTCTGACCTCAGGCCTTTGTGTCAGTTGTTATTATGTTTGATTTGTGATTCTCACCTGGAGGCCCATCAGCGGATGAAGAGGAGCATCAGAGGAGCCTTATGTGTGTCTCACTGACCTCAGATCTGCGCAGACTGGCACTTACTTCCTGATTCTCCATAACTTTGCTGTTTCTCTGTCTTTATCTGTTACTCAGGAGTCCTGAAGTCCAATGAAAAATCCGCTTTCTCCTGTCTATTTGGCTGATACAAGTTCTGCTCACTTCTGCTTGGGTTGCATGGATCACCAGCCACTTGTCACCAACTAACAGACCACAGCCTACCTGACCAATGTCATAACTGGTGCACCTAGGTATAAAATTTAGTCTCACTGTCTCCAAAAAAGGTCACTGTCTGGAACCCCATGGAACCACATTTTTGATTCCTTAGACAAGAGCATCCTGAGCAGCTGCATCACGGTCTGAATTGGGAACTGCCTCGCCTCAGATCATAAGACCAGCGGATAGTGAGGATAGCTGAGAAGATTATTAGAGTCTCTCTCCCCTCCATCATGGACATTCACATCACACGCTCCATCCGCAAAGCCACCAACATTGTGGATGACCGCACCCACCCCTCACATAATCTTTTCACTCTGGCATCTGGAAAAGCATTCAGGCCTCCACAACCAGACTCAGAAACATGGCGCCTGACTACTGAACTCTCAGGGACTGATCTGATACCACACACAACACACACACACACACAGCTATGTAATTATATCTTCGTGGGGACTCTCCATTCATTTCTATGGGGAAAACTGTAATCCCAACATGACAACTTTAACCCCTACCAACCCCTAACCTTAACCATATGTAACCAAACCAAATACAAGACTTTTGGCATTTTTAGTTTTTTGACTGTATTTACAGATCTTTGTGAGTACCTGAAAATGCCCCCCAAAACATCAAAATAACGGGGTTTTTGTCACATTGTGGGGGACATTTGGTCCCCACAATGTAATATACACCTACTCCACACACACACACACACACACACAGAGATTAGGTATTTGAATCTTTGTGGAGATTCTCCATTCATTTGTATGGGCGTAACCCCAATCCTAACTATGGCAACCTTAAACATTGCAGTAGTTACCAAGCAGTAACAGTAAGCAACCAAACAAAATGCAAGACTTTTTGAATTATTCATTTGACTGCATTCACAGAATTTAATAAAATTCAGTATCTTACTTTCGGGACCGAAAACATGTCCCTACAAAGTCAAAATAACATGTTTTTATAGCACTATGTACATAACCACCCACCCAAACGCGCGCACACACACACACAAACAGGCCTACCTACAGTATACCCTCCATAGATTCCTGAATGAAATATCTGTAAAGCAGTTATTATGGCATGGCGTTTGGTTTGAACATGCAGTTTTTAAGAATATTGCGCTAATTCTAAACGAAAGACTGCACTAATTCTAAAATAGCTATATAAGAACTTTATTTACCATTAAATAAATTATAAATCAAACCAAAATTTAGTCTCTCAAAAAACTTGTATATGACATATCTTTGTTCACATTATGAGAAATTAAAAACACCAGGACACAGAATGTGAATAACAAGAACTATAGTGTTCTTTCTCAAAAGCGTACCTACCAACGTGGCTAAAATGCTAATTGCGTTCACCAGCTATGGAAAAAAAACAGCGGGGCACCCCAAACATCGCGGTATTACGCATTACCGTAATACTGCATAGCAAAGACATAATGTCATAAAAAATTACAGTCAGTATTTATAGACAGAACTGCGTGGTTTCCCATTGACAAGTAGATACATGGTTTACGGGCTTGAAGGCGGTTAGATCAACAAATCCAATCACGCTCAGCCAAAACAAGCACGAGCTAAACATACTACTATTGATTGGTTCACCTTCAAATTCGTCCCGCCCTGACAATTAATTCTCGTTTTCATTCGTTGAAAATGGCGTCAGTACATATCTTCATCCTTTCGACCAATGAAAAATTTCGCTGGTTTCCATAGAAACAAAATCAGTGCAGTTTGAACATAAACTTTCTGACAGAGCGATGGCGCAGCGGTGAGAAGCATCTCTTCGTATGTTTCTTGCTATTTCTTCAGATTATGTTTTGTTAGCATAGTTAATTATATATTTCATTGTATGTCGTGATATAGTTCATGCAAATATTGCCGCAAAATATAATTGAAATATATTTAAAATTAGTAGCTTAAACTGTAGATGCTGTGGCCATTTTTCGTAATGTGATTGTTTATATTTAAATTGTAAGAGAAAATAATTGTGTTAAACTTAAAAACAACAAGCCTTATGGTTGATATGATTGGTTTTACTCATCCGGTCTGTCGTAATGCGTTTCATCTGAAGATGTTATTCTGAAAAGAGCCCCTATACGTTTACTTTTTAAATGTCCCATGTTGTTGAAGTAAGATTAACCGTTTGCTGGGTTCATTACCATGGCGATGTTATAACGTACCGAAGCAGCGTCCTGATTTCGCCAGCGTTACTGTATAGGTTGTGAAACAGTTTTAGCAATTTGGCCGCTTCTATCGGAGTAGCCTCGATGCCACGAGCAGCCAATGAAGGCTCCATCCCTTTCCATAGGCATTCTTGGTGAATAGCATTTAGCAAATGTCTGGAGTACGTTGAAAATACACAGTGTCTAGTTTGGCTTTGAGAGTATCACAGACGGCTAGTTAATTATGTTAACCAGAATGAAAATTCCGAAAGCTGTTTCCTGGACCAACGACCAGCACTGGGGAGCCTGGGACCTGTGGGACGAGGTGATCGACTGGGGAGAGAGGAAAGGTTTGGAGGAGTGCTCACCAGCGACACCCCCCACTGTCCAGGCTGGGGAGGTTATGGGGGGACTGGGAGGTGTGACGGACTGGTGTAAGGGAGGGGAGGGTGTGAGAGTGATAGGCAATGCTGGCATTGTTTCTGAGACTCTTCAGAGAGGAAACTGGCGGTGTAGAGATAGATGTGGGTCTGGTATAGATAGAAGATGTAGAAGTGGTGGAAAATTAATATTAAAGTTGAGCTTGTAGAGCTCTTGACACAGAGAAGAGCCAAAATACAAGGAAGATGAAGCTGTGGTTCTTCTGCTGCTGTTTGGGGAACATTAAATGTTTGAAACAGTATCAAAGATAATGAATTAAGTGTGCTAAATTTTGAGATGTATAGTGGAATGTTTATTAACAATTGTTAATGTGGCGCCCCTGAACCCCCTCGGTTGGCCGCCCCTGCCGGTTGTGTGGGGTCAGGGATGAGGACTAATCGGGGCCAGTCGGGGATCTGGCCCCGGTGCCGGGGGGGGCCCACTCCTGCACGCCCTTATTGCTCCCCTGGGCCGGACATCACATTTCATACAACACTAGAGCTTTGAGGGGCAGTGGGGAGGTTTTACTTGCACATTAGACACCACATGACACTAGGGCTGAGGAGGTGGGTATAGGCAGGTGGGGTTCTGCCGTCTGCCAGCGGTGGGGTGCCCGTGCCTCGACTGTTCACCTGCTTTTTGCACTTTAGTTATATACACAGTCCATGCTACATTAGGGCCTTGGGGTGCAGGGAGGGGGATGGGGGACTCTGCCATCTGCCAGTGGTGGGGCCCTCATACTCGATCTGCACCCACTAATTTTAATGCATTGTAGACATAAACACACAACTCTCTCACACTTGTACATGCACACTTCACATTAACATGGGACGGGGAATCAGTGGGGGCTGAGGGGTCCCCCCTAACTCTCTGTCTCTGGCCCTGCGCGTGTGGGGTGGCCCAGCAGGTAGAAGATGGCCCTGGCCGGTGTGGGCCGTCTCCTCTTGTGGGCTGCGGGCTGGGTGGTCCTTGGCTCTGCTGCGCCGTGGTGGGGCCCTGGCAGGCGGTCCGGGGTATCTAGGGATGCTCTGAGCCCTTCTAGGCGAATTGTAGGGTTCGGTCTGGGCTGGGCGGGGGGTCTGCCGCTCCCCAGTTGACGCAGGTCCGCTCCTGGGTGGTGGGGGGGGGGGGGTGCACTTTGTTTGTATGGGTCTCCCTTAGATCATCCTGCAGTGTCGGGGAGGGGGGGGACGTGCCGGGTCGCTACAGTGGGCGGTGATCCGTCCTGCCGGGGAGCGGACTGGGGGGACCGTCCGCCAGGGGAGTGTTCCCGGTTGATGGGGCCCTTTGGCCCTGGACCCGCTTCCCTCGGTGGAGGGCTTGCGGGAGGGACTGGGGGGCTCGCTGTCTGTCCCCCCTCTGCGGACCTCCTTTTACAGGGGTTGGGCCCCCCTTAGTCCCTCGTAGGCTCCCTCTCGGGTTGGGCGGGTGGTTGTCTTGTGGACATATGGCCATGGGCCGTGTGTTTCTTATGGTTGTTTGTACTCTGTATTCCCCTACACTTTATTTTCTCCATCCCACCTTTACATCTCCAGCCCGCTGTTCCTGGGAAAAGCCACCTGCCAATCATCCTTGGAGCAGCAGTCATTCTCAGGATCTCCTACATCACAGATCACCTAATAAACACAGGACCTGTCGACGACTGGAGAAAAGGAGAAACGCTGAAGCACACTGGGCATTTTGGAAGCATTTCATCATAATAAATTACCTTTGCCTTTACAGTTTCTGTGTACAGTTTCATTATAGTAAATTGCACTTAGTTGTGATTACTCAGTTACAAAGACAATGGGTCACTCTATAATGGGTGATGGTATGCTTTTAGCTGTGCTTCCACAGGTTGTATCTGCCTTAGTAAATGACTAAATGTCTTTTTCACAAGTGATTTTGATTATGTTTGTAGAATTAAATTAAAGGTAAACCTGTACATTGGTTAAAATAACATCTGACTGCTACAATAATACATCATACAGCGTCTTTTGTACTAATGTGCTACCTTGAGACATTCAGGTTGTATAATGAACAATTTTAATAAGAATTGTGTTAAGTAATTAACTTTCAAAATCTATCAATACCATGCAAAAGTGTAAAGTCAAATTTATGAGATACTTATTACAATAAACGGAAGTAGTCTGTACCCATTTAAAGAGGCTTTACATCATACAGCTTCTTATACTGGTCTGGTTGGTGGGTATAAAGGATCAATTAGAAATCTTCCTCCTCCAAATGTATCATATCATTTCATGAGTTTTGGTAGAGTGGGGGTAGCAGGATAATAATAGGATTTACTGGTTATTTTTGATACGATAAAATCGCAAGACGCAGAAAAATAAAAATTTGTGTATGGTCAGAATTATCAGTGGTAGGAGATTTTGTCCCTACTACCATCTGGGAAAAGAACATTCTGGTGCTTATCTGTGAAGAAGCAATTTCAGGAGATATAAATCCTTGCAAAAAGTAGTCTCCCACTCTATAAATAGGGTGCAATTTGTTTTTTCACGCAGTGGAAATGGAAATGTTTTTTTAATGTTGATGACGACTGTAACTGGTCAAAAGGTGGCGCCAAAGATCCCCAGTAATGCATCGCCCATTAATGTACAGATATCCCCCTGCCTCACCATGCATGACTCCTCCAATGGTGCTGATGATTAACAGTACATTCATCCTAACCATACAATTTGATATCTGGTATCGTCCTGTCAGTTTTAACCCATTTCTAAGTCCCGTATGGTTTAGGTAGCTTTTTTTCCAAAATGATGACCATGAAATTCAGCACATATAACAAATATTGAACTATAGGCATTAATTGAAATGCTCTCTCTCACAGACACACACATATTAGATGTCTATGTCTTTGAAATTGTTTAATACGAATTAATCTGTTTTATAATGTTCACACAAAAAAAGCTTTTGTGTTCACATTTTACAACCCCAAATCAGAAAAAGTTGGGATGGTATGTAAAATGAAAATCAAACTGAAAACAGCACTTTGTTAAATTATCTTTGACCTGTATTACATTGAAAACAATACAACAGCACATTATTTAATGTGTTCCTCGTGAATTTCATTGTTCTTTTTCAAACACGTATTCCAATTTTGGTTCTTAGAACACATTTCAAAAAAAGTTGGGACAGTAAAGCATTTAGTACTTTGTAATGTCGCCATTCCTTTTCACAACACTTAAAAGACATTTAGGGACTGAAGACACCAAGTGATGTAGTGTTTCAGGTGTAATTTTGTCCCATTCTTCCTGCAAACAAGTCTTAAAGCGGACAACAGTACGGGGTCTTCGTTGTCACATATTGCGCTTCAAAATGAACCACACATTCTCTATTGGAGACAGGTCGGGACTGCAGGCAGTCAAGTACCCATACCCTCTTCCTCCACAGCCAGGACTTTGTAATGTGTGCAGAATGTGGTTTCGCATTGTTTGTTGAAAAATGCATGGGCGTCCCTGGAAAAAATGTCTTCTTGAAGGTAACATATTGTGCTCCAAAATCTCTATGTACTTTTCAGCATTAATGGTGCCATCACAGAACTGCAAGTTACCTTTGCCAAGGGCACTGACACAACCCCATACCATGACAGACCCTGGCTTTTGGACTTATTGCTGGTAACAGTCTGGGTGATCCTTTTCTTCTTTGGTCTGGAGCACACGGCATCCATTTCTCACAAAAAATACCTGAAATACTGATTCATCTGACCACAGTACACGTTTTCACTGTGTGATGGTCCAACTCAGATGCGTTCTGAGCCCAGAGAAGCCGACGGCGCTTCTGGACACTGTTAAGATGGGGCTTGCTTTTGGCACAGTACAGTTTTAACTGGCATTTGTGGATGTAACTACGTATTGTGGTACTTGACAAAGGTTTGCCAAAGTAGTCATATGTGGTCATATCGCTTATAGATGAATGACGATTCTTGATGCAGTGGGATGCTGAGGGATCGGAGATCACGGTAGTTCAACTTAGGCTTGCTTCCTTGTCCTTTACGCACTGAAATTGCTTCAGATTCCTTCAATCTTTTAATTATGGTATGCACTGATGAAGGTGAAATATCCAAATCTCTTCCTGTCGTTCTTTGAGGAACATTGTTTTTAAACATTTCAATAATTTTCTCACGTATTTGTGCTGCTTTTGTACCAAATCATAATTACAATCACCTGTTGACATCACTTGTTTCAAATCACATCATTATTTAACCAATTTACCTCACTACTGGCCCTAAATCGCTCCTGTCCCAACTTTTTTGGAAATGTGTTGCAAGAACCAAAATTGGAATACGTGTTTATTTTGAGGAAAACAATGAAATTCATGAGGAACACATTAAATAATGTGATGGGGGTAACACAATAAATTCAAGATTTTTATTTGTCGTACAAATGTAGTGGTACACTGGCAGCGAAATGAAATTGTCGTTACTCCAGTCGGTGTAATAAACACACTAGTAAAAAGACATCAAAATTAAACAACGTGAATTAACTGAAACTACAGAAAGATAATAAGAAAATATAACAATAAAAGGTATATAAAAAGTAAAGATGAAAATGTATAAAAAATATGTAGAAATGTTTAAAGTACAGATTGTAGTTATAGCATATTTTAGCTTTTAATCTGTGATGTTAATGATCCTACTGGCCGGGGGTAGAAGCTTCTCCTCGGCCTCTCAGTCCCGGCCATAAGGCCCCGGGGACTTATGCAGGGCGGCAGTTCTGTCCTGGTGATTCTCTGGGCGCATCGTATCACCCTCAGCGGGACTCGGCGGCCCTCAGAGCTGGAGCTGCCGTACCGAGCAGTTATGCTCCCGGAGAGCACAGATCCCACATTGCCGCTGTAGAAGGTTTTTTGTGGCACAGACGAGAGTCTGTATTTCCACAGCTGCCTCACATGATACACTCACTGTCAGGCTTTCAGCACTAAAGTTACAGATTACTGGGTGGCCGAGAGGTCTGTGAAATTTGGAGGGTCAGTAGCTTGCCTGGGAAGCCTTAGCATTCAGCGAAAACTGAACAGAGAGCCCTGTAGCAGGGTTGTCTAATTTGTTTAGCTGGCTGGCATAAGATTTTCAGTTTGAAACAAGTATGCACACAGATTTACATGTACGTAACAGTTTTATTACCTTGTAAAAAGTTTGCAGGGTTTTCAAAGTACCCCAGTGCATTTGATATAGCGAATTTTAGGTTTATAATGAAATAATATAGATTTGCCCTAAGATTTAATAAGATTTCTTGCGTGAGCGTGAGAGTCTGAAGGTGTGAGTGTCACACCAGATGGGTGAGAGCTGGCAACCCTGGCTCTGTTCAGTAGCCTCAGAAATTCTTTCGAACTTTCCAAACACAGCTGATGGAAATCAATGGACGCAAAGGTTCTCAGTGACCATTTTAGCTTGTTTTTAGACTAAAGGCCTATGATGGATCTTTGGAATGTTGCGGAGATACGAATGCTGAGGACAGCATACTTTGTGCTGTGAGTGTTATGTTAACCATGTAAACAAAGAGGAAGTACACAGTCCAACCAGATACTATATTGAAATGCTAACAAGTTTTTAAATATTTTTATTCAAGTGACTTTAAGTCTGGATAATGTTTTTAATGGTTGGAAACGTGTGTATTACTGTATAATTAAATAATTAAACTTCTGAAATGGCCGCTCAGTGCAGGAGGAGGCTGCAAACCTGAAGAGGCACACAACCGTATGGGTGGGGCAGGGGATCAATGGTGTGAGGTAGAGGACCAGGGCAGTGGGATTGCAGTGGCACAAGGGCAACCGTGTGGTCATCATGGGCTCCTCCAATGGCAGCTTCAGGTAAGTCGCTCTGATAAACCCCGTTAGACTCCAGTGAAGTGAGTGAGGCTGCAGCGCTACACTGGAGGGGACACATGTGGGCTCAGGGGCCCATGTGACTGTAGCAGAGGAAGGGATCTCTAGCTGATGTGGAGGTACAGGCCCAGTGGCAGTAAGGGGTGGGCAGTCAGCTGCAGAGGCTGCGGGGCCAGCGGCCCCACTGTACACATGGACCGCAGGGAATCTCAGCATGTTGTGCCCAAAGTCCAGCACACATGCCGTGCTCCGGGGGAAATTCAGGCCCAGGATGGAGGGATCGAGCATGTCAGCCATCCACATAGTTACTATTCACAACTAAACCCCCCATGTCAAAAGGGAACAACCCCGTCCCTCTTAAAGGGGCCAGGTCACCAGTCATTGTTCTCACCTGCACCAATGTCAGTTCTAGACAGTGTCTGGTCTCACCAGGGTTGCAGTGGAACCTGTATGGACTAGGGCAGTACATGCGACTCACATCACTATGGTGGGTATGTGACAGAAGTTGCCTCTGTGAGTCCAATCCATAGTCACCACCTCTGCAGCAGGTGGCAGCAGGGCCACCTCCCCGGTGTCAACAAGGAAGTTCCGGAAATTAACCTTGTTGGCCCACATCTTCCCGGCTATGCGTGCCCTTGGCGGAACCCTGGGTGGCGGTGAACTTGGGACACTGTCTGAGGATTGAGGGGTGGGGGGGGGTGCTGCTGCCTGTCAGCCTACAGGCAGTCTGCCTCCAGGAAGTAAACCTGAGGGCCTGGGTCCTCCAAGCCCTTTGGCGTTTACAGCTTGGTTGATTTCTCCCGCCTCGTTCCCCGCCACCTTGCTGCCCACAATTTCTCTCTCCAAAGCCAGTTCCAGGGCCTCGTCTAGGGCCGCAGAGGGGTTGGCTGTGTCTGAATGTGAGCTATCTGGGGTTAAGTGTCTAGATAAACTGATCCCTGGCCAGTTCACTCTGTACTGATAGAGCCATGTGAGCACAGACACGCCTACACAACCCCTTGATATCATTAAGCAGGATGCAGAGAGACTCATTTGACTCAGTCCCTGCACCTATTGTTTAACTGAGAGGGCAGAAGTCCTCACACTGCCCACAGCGATTCTGCAGGGCACTGACCAGTGTCTCATCCAGGGGCTCAAGCAACCAGCAGTGTACACCTCAGAAAAACATGTGTGACAACCCTGAGGACCTGCTTGCATACCACAATGGTATCCCATCTCCCCTTGCTCTTTGAAGGGGTACCACCCATCCAGTATAGTTATCACTGGGCTATCACAATGTCATCACAATACTAAAGACTGAAACAAAGCCGTGAGGTCAGACCCTCTGTATACAGCACACAGTCTCACCCTCACATCCTGTATGACCACATTTCTGCTGTTCACATGGCATTTCTCCAGCTTCCATTGCCCTGCAATGGACTGACGTGCTGTTGAAGGTCTACCTCACTTTACACTTTGCCCATGTCTTGTGTGTATACCCTGTCCGCTCCTAACGTGTATTTAGTTTGTGTAAATCTATCACTGCATCTGCATTTCGCAGTTCAGCTTCTGACAACATTGTGTTTCCCATCTGTGTATTTGGGTTCGGTGCTTGTTGGGTGCCTGTCGTGGTCCTTCTATTTACAATTGTACGCGGGGCATGCTGGGATATGCGCCCTGCCGGTGTTACACTAGTATAAAAAAAGGAATCTGGTCGAGTTTGTTCATTGACCAAATTTAGTTTTTGCGAACCAAATTGTTTGTAGGCCAAAGCATTTGTGAACTGCAAGCACTACTGTACTAATGATAAATTTGTATGAAAAAATGGAGACAATTTCTGAGATACCAGAGCGATCCATGTACTGTAATATTTATCTCATCAATAACACAGTAAAAATACACATTAGCGCCAATTCATCTTCTTTATTCATCATGAATATTTTAATTCATTAATGCAGGAGTCTGTGATAAATCGCTATCAGCATTTGGTTTATAATGGCCAATTAATGATAACTAAAAAGAAACAGAGAGACTGAAGACAGAACTTTCAACCATGATATGAGTGCTGTTGCTGCATAATTTGTCCACCAGGGGTCACAGCGCAACCCCCATCTCGGCAAGATGGATGACTTGAAATATGTTTCTATATCAAGTTGAATTATTTTTATTTCTATAGCACATTTAAAAACAATCTATGTTGTGCCAAAGTGCTGTAGGTCAAAATAATATAAATATATAGTAAAAGTAGAGACATTGGCCAATGTTACACAATGTTACACAAAAAATAATCAGAATCAGACTGTGGTTTATTGCCAAGTAGGTTGACCCTACAAGGAATTCTTTTTGGTATAATGGTGCTCCATGGAAAAACAAGACTAAGCAACAACCAAGTTCAAAAAACAGTGCAAAAGTTATACAATAATCTAGTAATAAATATAAAATCACTATAAATGTTAAATACATGATGTGCAAAGCAGAATAGTCAGATTAAATAGATAAATAAAATGTGTTCCTGTGTGTGCAGGGTCAGTACAGAGATGCATCTAATAAGAAGCGGTGTAAGGCTGAATTAGCTCCGAGACGGACTGGGGACCTATGCCATGTATCGCCTTAGAAAGAAATAAGAAATCTTTAAACTGTATTCTCAGAAATTCTCAAAACTTAACAGGTAGCCAATGCAATGCAGCCAACACAGGGGAAATTTGGTGTCTATTTTTTGTTGAGAGCCTGGTAGCACCGTTTTGAACAAGGTGTAGTCAGAATAAAGATGCTTCTGGTAAACCTGGGTACAGAGAACGGCAGTAACCCAATCAGGATAAAAGCAGGAGTAACTCTCCAGGTCTTTGGCTGAAAGGTGTGGTTTAAGCCAGGCTATTGAACTCAGCTGACAGAAACACCCCTTCACAACAGCATTTATTTGTTTATCAAACTCAGTGATGAATCAAAGATGACACCAAGATTTTTAGTATGTGACTGGAAGTTTTCTGAATGAGGCCCTAATTGTTCTCTGAGATCATGAACAGTGACCAAAACTCATTACCTCTGTCTTGTTTTCATTAATCTGGACGAAAGTCATTGCTGTCCTGTTCTTAATATCCTCCAGACAGTTAGAAAGGGCCACCAGAGAGCAGCAGTCACCAGGTTTTAATGGCAGATAGAGCTGCGTATCACCAGCATAGCAATGATATTTTACATAATAACGTTCACAAATAGAGCCCAAAGGAAGCATGTATAGAGGGAATATGAGAGGGCCTGTATCACAGGACTGGATATGTTTACAAATAAGGCCATAGTACTGAAGGGGTGTGGCCATCCCACACAGTGACAAGCCCATTCATTCACCTCATCTAGGCCTTTTTTTTTCCAACAATATCTTTATTAAAATTTAAAAAAATACAGAAATTACAGAAGTTTGAGTGCTTCCACATCGAAAGGAGCATCCAAGGCAACTAAATTATTGTATAACAATCAATCAACCTTCCTTGCAAATCAGACATTTAAAAGATGATAGAAAAATATTTAGGTGGAAGTACAAAATATGACCTGTAAATAATAACTTAATCAAATAAAAGAAAAACACAAAGCCCAAAAAAACCCCCAAAAAACATAAAAAATAAATAAATAAATAAATAAATAAATAAATAAATAAAAAACCCCAACAACAAATAAGTTTCTCTATTTTCCAAGGGTTGCTCAACTCCACCTCAATTGTACTGTTCTGTATTGTTCAAAATTACAAACTCAAATTTTTTTAGTTTAGGAAGCTGCAGAGGGCCGACATCAATTACATCTCATCTGCCTCATTCACAATACTACTAAGATCCACATTTTCCATATATTGCATAAAGGGACCCCAAATGTTTTGAAAAAGTGACAGTTTTCCCTTGACAATGTAAGTAATTTTCTCCATAGGTAAAGTTGTGGACAGTTCCTTTATCCAGTTAATGAGTTTTGGTTTACTGGTCTTCCTCCATGAGAGTGCTATGACTCTTTTTGCTAACAGTAGACATAAGTCCATGGCGGTAATTATCTTTCTAGACATAAGATGTCCATCAGGATATAAACCTAAAATAAATAGTTTAGGGTCAAGATCTAATTGTATACCCAATATAGTATCCAGAGCTTGTTTGATCTCTTTCCAAAACAATTGTACTTTATTGCATTCCCAGATACAGTGGAAGAATGTCCCTTTCTCCTCTCCACACCTGAAACACAAGTCTGGGCTATCACCATTATACTTATTAAGCTTTTTTGGAGTCACATATGTCCTCATTAGCCAATTATATTGCAGTACTTTAAGACGGGTACTGGTAGTTTGTGTTTGTGCTTCAGCACATGCCTCCTCCCAGTCTTCGGAGGATAAGTCCTCCTGTAAGTCTTCCCTCCAGGCATTAAGTTTCCCTAAAGAAGATTCAGGGGAACCCTCTACTAATATATTATATAGTTTGGAGATTATTCCCTTTCCAAAGCAATCTTTTTTCATTTCTGTTTCCAATGTGGATAACGGAGGGATTGACAAGCATTGATTTTGAGATAATCCAATAAAGTTTCTCATTTGTAGATATTTAAATCGATGTTTGCATGGAATATCATACTTGGCAATCAACTCCTCAAATGACATCAAAGTCTCATCCTCTGATCCCATGAGGTCCCCTATTGTCTTTAAACCTTTGTCAGCCCACTTCCTAAAACCAGGGTCTGCTCTGCCTGGAGGGAAAAAATGATTACCCCATATTGGGCTGAAGCGTGCGAGAGAGGTGGATTCACCCAGATATTTCTTAACCTGATACCAGATTATAATCATATTTCTGACTATAGGATTTTTTGTCTTTTTTTTCAACATTTTGACTTTTGCTGAATATAGGTATTGGGGAAGGGGAAGAGGTACCGAGCAGTTTTCAATATTCATCCAAGGCGGGAGGGATTTATCTGTAAAATAATACATCATAGTCCTCAATTGAGCTGCCCAATAGTACCAAAGTGGATTGGCACATTTGAGGCCTCCTCTTTCATACGGTAAGTACAAGAGTGATAAACGCAGCCTCGGTCGTCTATTATTCCACAAAAAACGTACAAACATTTTTTTCAGGTGTGAGAATAAATTAGCAGGAGGTGACAATGGAATGTTCTGGAACAAGTACAGAAGTTTGGGCATTATGTTTAGTTTAAGAACATTAATTCTTGCTATAAGTGACAAGGGCAAGGGTTTCCATCTATCTACAGATGAGATGATGGAATTTATCATAGGGGTGTAGTTAGCTCCAACAATGTCTCTCAAACATGGCACTATCCTAATCCCGAGATAGGTAAAACAGTCTACCATTTTGAATTGGAAAGAATTTCCGGCACTTCTTCTCTCTTCTGAGTTAAGTATCATTAATGAAGATTTTTCTTTGTTCACTTTATATCCTGATATCCGTCCAAATGTGTGTAATAAATCCAACAAGGCTGGGATAGAATCTTTCAGTTTTTCCAAAAAAAGGATGACATCATCTGCAAATAAAGCAATTCTATGTTCCTGTTGATTTACTGATAAACCAGTTATGTTTTTATGAGACCGCACCGCAATGGCAAACGGTTCAATTGCTAAAATAAACAATAAGGGGGACAAAGGGCACCCTTGCCTACATCCCCGTTTAATTTCAAATGGTTTAGATATAATTCCATTTGTCAGTATTTCAGCATATGGTTCATTATATAGAAGTCTAATCCACCGACAGAAATTATCCCCACAGCCAAATCTTTTTAATATTTCAAATAAGTAGGGCCACTCAACTCTATCAAAGGCCTTTTTGGCATCCAGTGATAGTAAAGCATTGTCTGTTTTTCCTTCCTGATTATGAAGAATATCCAACACTCGTCTCACATTATGAAATCCCTGTCTACCTGCAATAAACCCATTCTGGTCACAGGGAATTAGATCAGGTAAGAATCTCTCCAGTCTTCGAGCCAAAATTTTACAAAGTATCTTTAAATCCACATTAAGAAGACTTATTGGTCTTAGGTTTCCACATTTATTGCACGGTTTACCTGGTTTGGGTAGTAAAGTTATCAGAGCTCCTCTTAATGAAGCCGGAAGGATTCCCTTCTCAAATGAATCCGCGAACATGTCAAAAAGAGGGGACAGCAATTTAGTTTTAAATTTCCTATAAATTTCTGTCGGCAGCCCATCTGGGCCTGGGGTTTTACCTGTTTTCAAATGATCTATTGCTATAGATATTTCCTCCTTTGTTATAGGTGTATTAAGGTCTGCACTTATTAGTTCTGAAATGCTAGGTATCTGAAGGGTATCTAAGAAGAGATTTTGCTCTTGTCCCATATGTGTTATGTCTGAGCTGTATAGTTTTTCATAAAAAAAAAACTTAAAAGTTTCATTAATTCCTAGAGGGTCAACAATGATCTGTCCATCACTGTTTACAACTGAAGTAATGTTTTTCTCATTTTGTAATTGTCGGAGGCGCCAGGCTAATAATTTCCCGGGCTTTTCCCCTTGGTCATAGAATGATTGTTTAAGACGCAAAAGATGTGAGGCTGCTTTAGAAGCAGAAAGTTCGTTATACTGTGTTCTTAGTAATAAAAGCTTTTGATGGACTCTTGGACAAAAGGTTTGAAAGTATTCTCCCTCAAGCAGCTCAATCTCCGCCTCCAACTTTTTTGTTTTCTTATAAGTTTGGTTTGCTCTATAACTTGTAAAACTAATAATCTGACCTCTTACGTAGGCCTTAAATGCTTCCCACCTTGTGCAGGGTGACGTTTAATCCGTATTAGTTTCAAAATAAATATTTATTTGATTGTCTATTTTTGTTTAAATCTCCATCTAGGGGGATCTCTTTTTAGTCTTAAACCTTCATATATTAATGAGTTTGGCGAATGGTCAGATATTAAAATGCTATCGTAGTGACAATCCTTTATTTTGTACCTCATATTGCCAGAAACTAAAAAAAAAAAAAAAAAAAAAGTGTATTTGAGTAGCAGGAGTATTTTAAGACCTTGGGGTTCATATCCCTCCAAATATCCCTCAGATCAAGTTCTTTCATAAAATGTTGAATAGTTTGTCTACTTTTAGGATGCGAGAAATCAATACCTGAGCTCCTATCCAATTCTGGATTCAATGTACAATTAAAATCCCCTCCTATAATAAAGCTACCAGACAGAGATGATGCTGTCAAAAAAAGATTATGAAAAAACTTTGGGTCGTCAATGTTTGGAGCATAGATATTTATCAGGATTATTTTTTCCGTAATAAGTGTGCCCTGTAAAATAATATATCTCCCCGCCTTGTCTTTAATAACCCTTGTCACATGGAATGGTATAGATTTGTGGATCAAAATCATAACACCTCTTGCCTGAGAGGTGAAGGGTGCAGAATATATACTGCCCTGCCACCTCCTCCTAATCTTCGCCTCTTGACTAGACAACAGGTGTGTTTCCTGAAGTAGCATGATATCAGAGTGCATAGATTTCACCCTAGTCATTACTTGTTTTACCTTCTCCAGTTTTTGTAGTCCTCTGCAGTTCCAAGAAGAAATTTTAATTCTTATTCCACCAGACATAACACACAGCACTAAATGAGCTTCCCAACACATTTGAAATATTAAAGGATAGAGAAACAAATAACATCTGAATGTCAAAAACTACACCCACAACAATAAGTATTGAACATACCCCTTTAACTTGAACTTTGGTACCCATTTCCCTCCCCCTATATATACTGGTACCTGTCTAACAGCTAAAGGTTGTTCCACCCAAAAGTGAGGATCAACCGACTATGCCTAAACACCTTTCCCCCCTACCCCACCCCGCTACATAAACAGAAAAACTCGTTATTGGATACATTAAGAAAATTAGGCTACTAATAGTAGCTGTAAGCCTCTGGACCGATAAACAAATATAACAAATTGGCCTTTCTCTTTCACTCTTCTTTTAAAACTTAAAGCTCAGTAATTATTCCTTCATGCCAACACACAGCATGTCAATGATTACATTCTCAACCCAGTCCACTTTCTGACCTCAGAGCCTTCACAAAATTCTCCGCTTCACCTGGCTGGTTAAAGATGCGAGACTTTCCGTTGTATGTCACTATCAGTCGCGCGGGAGGAATCATGCCGTACCGGATCCCCATGGAGCGAAGCTGTTGTCTCACGGCGTTAAACTCTTTCTGTTTTCTGTGTACACCGGTCGCCAGGTCCTCATAAAATCTCACCGGACGGTTCTTGAAAAGAATCTGTCCCTTTGCCCTGGCAGCTCTTATCACGGTCATTTTATCCTTGTAATTTAGGAACTTCATGATCATTGTCCTCGGTGCAGCGGTGTTTGACGTATTCTTCTGGCCGATCCGATGAGCTCTCTCCAGCGTCAGAGCGGTATGTAGCGGTGCCAAGTTCAGAGCCTCCGGCAGCCAGTTTTCCAAGAAGACGCACGCGTCCTCTCCTTCCGCGCCCTCGGGCAGGTTAACAAGTCTCAAGTTAGAACGTCGCGATCTGGCCTCCAGATCCAGCACTTTGTCTTCGAGATCTTTGTTGTTATTTTCAAGAGTCCGTGCCTTTGCTTCCAAGGTGGTGATACTATCTTCTGCTGCAGATATCCGGGCCTCCGCCTCACCGACCCGTTTAGCACACTCATTAACATCCTTCCTCACAGTCTCTATTGCTGACAAAATACCGTCCAGTTTGGAGGAAAAATCCGATTTCAAGTTTGCAATAGCCGCCAGTACTGCGTCTAAGCTTTCGACCGTCTTTCCCCTCTCATTTGGCTTGTCAATTTTCTCCTCCATCACCTGACAGGTGTTGGTATTATTCTCGCTATCTTCACCACTAACATTAGCTTCACAGCTAGCCTCGGAGCTCGACTTAGAAGTGAAGTTAGACAATTTCGACTGAGTCGGTCTACTAATGTTTTTACCAAGTTTCTTTTGCGAGAGAGGCATCACTACTGGTCTTGTTCAACGTCCAATAAACGAGTATTATTCAGGATTTTACAGAAACATAGCGGAGCAGAAGTGGGCACGTCTTCTCAGCAAGCCGCCATTACCGGAAACCCTCATCTAGGCCTTTTACTAGGGATTTAAGGTCCTGGTTTTCCTCTCAGACCCTAGAACACACTGCCAGGCTCAGATTCCCGATCCCACATCCTGCTGAAGCCCTTCCCAAGATCAGACACTAGTTTTGTTTTCCTTGTTCTTATAGTAAAATGATGGTCTTTGACTTTTATACATTATCACTGTTCTGTTAATTACACATGACCTAATCTAAGTATTACACAAACCAAGCATAATTACTTAGAGATGTCATAAGATGGAAAATCCTTATTCAGTTAATTATTTTCCCCACAGGTGCTGACAGTGTGTCTACAGTGAAATGGGCCTGTGTACAGAGAGGATGATCTGTAACAATCCCATGTTCCTATGGTGACAGATATAAAACTCATGTGAAATACTGGTGCAGAGGGTATAATGTGAGGTCATGTACTCCCATAGTACACACTGACTCTCCACTGGAGGGTAAAGTGTGAGTCAGAGATGATCCTGACCAGTAAGTCTTCACTGTGACCATCAACAATCTGACAGCTGTAGGAATTATTAGCTCAGGTATATTTTAATATCTCCACCAATATGTTTTGAAATTAATTAACTTTTAATTAATTATTATTTGATGCTGATTAGTAACCAATTGTTATGCCGAATGGTCGGTTCCTCCAAACTCAAATGCGAATCCCAGTGAGTCTGTTAATGTGAGACTTAAATGGGATTCATTAATAACCCGTATCGCTTAATAACTTGGGTTAGTAGGCTCGTCCAGCGAGCTGGGTCACCAGGTAATGTAAACGATCGGTAGCGAAGCTCCCCTCACGGCCAATGAGAGAGAGTCTCGCGATATTTCAGGCGAGTTTGAGGTTTCAGAGCGTAGTAGGCAGATCGCAGAGGCAGGGACTATTGTGAGCACTCAATGACGGAGGCTGAAGTTGTGTAAAAAGACATACATTTATTCCTACAACTAACATAAGACAGACATTATACCTAACAAACAATAAACATGAAATAACGGAAAAGACACAAACGATGTAATCATGAAAATGCAGTGACCAGATTTAAAATGATTAACCTAAAAAGGGAAAAACTGTTCTGCAAAGCAAGCAGTTTGTAGGAATATAAACCTAAAGGAATATAGCAGGTGAATAGGACAGTTTAGGTTGTTAGAAAGGAAAGGAAGTTGGTTTACTTGGATGCAGGAAAGAGGGAGGTCTTTGCAGTTGGTTGCAGTGGCTGATGAGCTGATGGGTGATGGCTCTCAGGGAGGCGCGGTGTTTGCAGCGGTTGTTGGAGTGGAGTCCCGTACTGGTGCAGAGGGTATAATGTGAAGTCATGTACTCCCATAGTACACACTGACTCTCCACAGGAGGGTAAAGTGTGAGTCAGAGATGATCCTGACCAGCGAGTCTTCACTGTGACCATCAACAATCTGACAGCTGAGGATTCCGATCGGTACTGGTGTGGTGTGAAGTACAGTGGAGCCTCTCTGATCAGGTTAATCTGTCAGTCACTGATGGTAAGATGTCTGTACTGCAGACTGTAGCCAATGAGATGCACAGTATGTAACATGTCACTGAGTCAAAAAGGAAGGACCTTAACACAAACACTGATGGAAAAATGTTTTAATATTTTAAAAATCTGCATTTTAATTTAATTCAATATGATAAACGAGACTTGGAAGAAGTAACAGTGTCAGCTAAATCGGGCGACTTCATGAGGTTAAATATGATAAGCAATATGTTAAAAAATGTCAGGGGTTGGCCAAACATTTACATACAGTATGTATGTTGTAATGGGCTGATATTCATAAACATTTCATTGCTGTGGAAATCGTTGAGTGTTTTACCTGTGTGTTGAAGTCCTCCAGGGCTGTCAGTGGACAAACAGGAGGTGACGGGTGTGGATGGAGACAGTGTCAGTGTTACTATGGAAACAACAAAAGACAAAGGATGTGGTGTAAGATTGGGGGCTCCTGTGCTTCAGAGAGATCAGTGAGTTTGCATGGGAGGCCTGTCCTGATCAGGGATGACACAGAAAATAAAACCTTCATTGTGACAATGAAGAGGAAGAGGAAGGACACTGGAGAGGAAGGACACTGGCTGGTATTGGTGGCTGGTTGTGGAATCCTGCAGATTCCAGTTCATATTACTGTTAAACATAAGTAATTGATTTAAAACTGCCTGTGAATTATTTATGCTTGAATATAAATAGATACATACTAATCAACCCAGCAGTTTCACTCACGAAGGGGTTTGTGCTTCTTTGTGGGGATAATCCCCTATTTATCAGCTGTTGTGAAACAGAGTTATTTATTGGGATTATTGTTTCAATGATAGTGGCACGGTGGTCCAGTAGGCGGCGCTGTTGCTTCACGCCTCCATGTTTAGGGGTTTGAATCTGGCTTCTGCTCTGTATGTGTGGAGTTTGCATGTTCTCCACATGCTGTGTGGGTTTCCTCCAACAATCCAAAAACGCACAGTCAGGCTAATTGGTGTCTTTAATATTGAATGTGTGTCTTCTAGTTTATGATCAGTCTGTAATATGACAAAAATCACAGCATTTTCCACAGACATACAGCCAGTCACTTGTTATGTATACAAATCCAGACAAATCCATGTAGCTTGCAACATAATTCAGGCATTTTTTCATCTTTGTGAGGATGAATTGTTACTAATGGTGTGCAGACTGACTAACATGTCTGTAGGTGGTTTTTCATTGCAGCGTAGACCAGTGTTACAGTTGTACTCTGTAATATCTGTTCCAGTGCTGCATCCATCCATTGTCTGAAACTGCTTGTCTAACTCAGGGTCCCTATGGGCGCAAGGCAGGGAACGTCCCATGACAGGGTGCCAACCCATTGCAGGACACGCTCACACTCCATTCCCTCGCACAAGCACACCTACCGGCAATTTGACAACTCCAATTAGCCTCAGCATGTTTTTGGACTGTGGGGGGAAATCAGAGTCCCTGGAGGAAACCCCACAATGACACAGGGGGAGCATGCAAACTCCATACACATGGAATTCCAGCGAAGACTTGAGTACACGTGCCAGAGGAGTGAGGCGACAGTGCAAACCACTGCACCACCATGCCACCCTGATACAATAGATACATTAAAATATGTTAATAAAATCATTTATCTCACCTGTTCACTATCAGTGCCCTGGGATGTGAACACTAATTCATTGTTCTCCATCTAATCATTTTCTCTGTAGAATATCTTTCATAATTTATATTTCAGTTTCAAGAGTGACCTTTTCTTAGTCTTACTTACTTCAGTCAGAATAGATTCACTGTTTTGCTCTTCAAGTTTAAATGTGATATGTGTGACTGACAGACACACTGGTGTATTATATGTCTCACAGGTGGGAGCAGGTTCTGGATGCTGTACTGAAAGCTGGGACTGGTGTGTTTTACGTGATTTGCACTATCATCACCATTCAGCTGCACTGGACCTCCTGTAGAAAGCAGGAACCAATCAGAGAGAAGCAGAGGATCTCCCTGGATCAGAGGAAGCTGGCAGAGGAGATGACCTTCGTGGAGTAGAATGAGTCAGACGAGCTGTAAAATAAACGGTTATGCTAACTGCAGTGAGGCCTCTCTCACTCGGCCCTGCTCAGTCTGTACAGTCATAGCATGAGAGTCAGTTAAACACAGAGGGGATGATTATCTGCTGGCAACCTGTACAACCACGTATTGGCCACTTATTCACAAGTGCTTTGCTGCCACCTGCTGGTTAATGTTTAATAATCGTTATCTTGTGAAGGTAAGACTGGTTTTTATTAAATTGTCTCTTGATTCTGAAAAAATATGGTACTATGCAAAAGTCTTGGGCCATCAAAGAAAACGTTTAATGCTATTTAATTGGGTTGTGTATATTTGCTCAGAACAAAAACACAATTATCATAAAAATATATGCAAATTAAAAGTGACACAATAAAAACTAACAAGAATTTCTTCTTTTCTCCATAAAGTTACTGATGCCTTGTTGGATCGCTAGATGAACCACGCTTTGGATCCTAAACCTCTCCTCAGGGGCACCCCAGCCATTCCATGTATTTGTTAAATTCTGCCACCAGCTCACTTAATTAATTAATTTAATTAAACAAATGTGTCATGCCCGGCTCGTCCGCTCCTCCTGTGTGCCACGCCCCCTGATTACCCACGTGTTTTCTCCCGATTGTACCCAGCTGTATCTAGTTAATTTGCTCAGTCCTGTGTATTTCAGTCCGTGTCTTACCCGAGTCCTTTGTCCGTCATTGATGTCAGTTGATGTTCGTGCCCTCGTCCCTGAGATTAAACCCCTCGTTTGCCCTGATTCTCGGCTGTCTGCCTGCTTCTTACCCGCCTGCCCGCGATCGCTGCCGTCTCCCGTGACAAAATGTTAATGATGCATTGATTAGCCATAGGAGTTGTGTTATAAAAAGATATAGGTCTATTGGATGGTTGGTGCAAATGTTTTACTAACTTTAGAAGAGATTTTGAAATGACTGGGCTGCCACACTTTGACGGACAAAATATTATAATTCTAGACCAAGATGAAGATCATTTGAACATCATTTTCTTCGACAGCCCAAGACTTTTGTACAGTTTTGTATGTGTCTTTTATACTGGTCATAATTTGTTTAAATACATGATTAATAAATTGATACTTTACAAAACATTTCATATTTTTCTGAAATTGGTAATTATTAAAAATGAATTTCACAAACTTAAATGGTTTGGCTGCGATGGGCTGGCCCCCCATCCAGGGTTGTTCCCGTGCCCATTGCTTCCGGGATAGGCTCCGGACCCCCCACGACCCAGTAGGATAAGCGGTTTGGAAAATGGATGGATGGATGGATGGTAATTATTAAAAATGAATTTCACAAACTTAAATGGTTTGGCTGCGATGGGCTGGCCCCCCATCCAGGTTTGTTCCCGTGTCCATTGCTTCCGGGATAGGCTCCGGACCCCCCACGACCCAGTAGGATAAGCGGTTTGGAAAATGGATGGATGGATGGAGGGATAAATGGTTTGGAGTTTTTAGGTCACCCCTCCTCGTCAGAGCCCACCAATCAGGGACTCTTTAAAAGAGTGATGTAATCGGGAACGCCCACTTTTCAATCTGCAGTACAAATACACCAGCTTGTCTCTGCTAACAACAGCCTGTGAATGTCAGTTAAGGAGGAAACAGTACCACATACATATTGGCCAACATCAAATGAAAATGTAACACACGAAAACAGGACTGCCCACTTATCACTCTGCGTAAAATCACACCAGCTTGTCTGAGCTGACAGCAGCCTCACATATCAGCTAAGGAGGAAGACGGCATATCAAAAGTAAAAAGAAAGACACCATCAAATGAAAATATCCCTGTGTGATCTATTGGTTTCTGCTTTCACTCCCATTAAATGACAGTAAGTCTAGTTGGTGTCCGTGGTGCTGAAAACCTGGATCAGTAAATTCCAAATGAAACTTCTTTACCTGATTTAACTGTAACTCACTTATTTTGTTGGCAATGATGCTTTGTTGAGTCTAGAAAGGCGCAAAGTGGGTTTCAGATAAATTAAATGAAGTAGTTTTGCTTAAAAACCAAAAAGCTTTGAACAATCAGTTCAGCTTTGGACTGTAGTGCTTCACAAAAGTAAAATCCATCCAGTTAAATCTCTTTATCCCCAAGTCAAGAAGATATCAAATGCAGAAGCACATTGTGGGAGATACAAGGTGCAGACACATTAAAAGCACTTTTTTTGTGTGAACATTATAAAACAGATTGATACACATTAAGCAGTTTGTAACTTTACATCCAGACCTACATCAGTCAGAAAAAGCAGGCGATGACCATCCCATCCAGCAGCTTCATCTCTGATTGTACAGAATCCCATGTCAGCGTAACTTCTGAAGTCATGACTAAACTAATTTCCAGCTCTGCCTTCAGTTTCATCTGTTAAATTAAATTAGGAACTAAACTAAACTAGGAGGGAAATATAGTCAAGCTACTTAAGTAGCCGAATTTTGTGTATCCACTAGAGGGCAGCCACACATAGATTCCCTTATGAATGGTTCTGATGCTTCCGGAAAGCACTGCACAAAGACCCAGGTATGCCAGTGAGGAACGGATAAAGAGCAGACGGATCCAAATACTAGCTGTAATATATAGTATTTTCAATGAATTTAAACAAATTAATATAACAGTGTCAGAGTGTCAGATCCATGTGACTTTTTATGATTGAAGAACTTTGAAAGCCTGAATATAACTGAGGAGGCCCACGGACCCCATTATGTGTGAAACATCATTGTGGTGCTGAGAGAAACACAGGACTGCTGATAAGACCCAGATGAAGTGAATTACCTGACTTTGCCCCCACCCATCCCCCCCCCCCCAGGATACCCCCACCCCTGTCATACAGACACCTTCCTAACGGACCTCATGATTTGTGCTGATCCACACATATGAAAAGGACCTACTGCAGTGACATTTTAAAACTGTATAAAACATAATAAAGACTGAAATAAAGGCCTGAGGTCAGACCCTCTGTATGTAGCACACAGTGTTTCTGCAGAGTCTCACACTCACATCCTGTATGACGACTTTTCTGCTTTTCAGAATAAGTCTGATTTCACTGCTCTTTGCTCATTTGCAATATGAGGAAGTAACAGTTTAGAAAAGAACTAGACTTATTTGATTAATTTGTTTGTAGTTTAAATTCTGTGAGCATGAATGATTCACTGTGAAGACCAGCTATCAATAATTTTGCTATGAAATCATGTTTCTAAAATGATAAGATTCTAGATGAAATCAAAATATTTATTCCTGGTAAGAGCAGGACAACAGCAGCATCAAACTGTTTTCCTTTTTACAGACAAGAAATAGACAGGAAATGCATCAGTGCACAAACAGTTTATGAAAATCAAAGATAGATGGATGATTTTTAAACATTTAAAACCCACAAAAAGGGAGGCAGTGAGGTTAAGGAGAGTCAGGAAGTCAGTGTCAGTCTCCACAGATCTGAGGTCAGCGATACACACATAAGGCTCCTCTGATGCTCCTCTTCATCCTCTTCTTCACTGATGGGCCTCCAGGTGAGGATCACTTACTCTGGGACTCCACCATTCAGCGTAGTTAAGATGAAGATACATTTTGCACAATATACTTACTACATCTGTTTGTTTATATTCATATTGTTCCATGAAGTTTGATCACTTCCCGATTATAGTCTGTGGTGGTAGCATGTTGACCGACTGATTTTAGAATTGACTGCAGTCTTCTTTGTGTCCACTATGTGGCAGCAGTATAAAGGAAATATCTTATTCTGTCACAGCTGCTGGTGTGTGTAAAAATTCACATACTCTGATAACAAGTAATTCTGCCTCCAACTGTTTGTCAGGGATCTGGGCAGGAATGAATTACATGCCGACTGTACATACAACAGAGATAGGCTCCTGGGAGAACTTTGCCAGAAGTTGAAACACGACTTTAAGAATGGCACTGATACAGAGTACTCAGCTGTTTGGTTGAAACTAAATCTTGGTCTGGATTTTTACATTCTGGACCTGAACTACCCACTGCTGCACTGACCCCCACCTTCTTCTTTTTTTTTCCCTTTGTCCTGTCCGGCAGCTTTAGCAGAATCATGGTCTGAATGCACTGCTGTGACAAACATGTTTGCTTTACCATGAGGGGTTCTATAAACTCTGTATAGGCCTCTCATGTTGATCGATTTCATTTTTTAAATTTAAAAAATGTATTTATTTCATTTTTAACCCGTAAAGTATTGCAGTGGGTGAGCTGGCCGAAGAGGATGGACAGATTAGGAGGGAAAAAAAGAAGGAAAAAGAAGAAAGGAGCAAGTGAGATGAAATGAAAGTTTTTAGCGGGTGTCTCTAACTTTGCTCTGCCATTGCATGCACACCACTTCCAGGGCCAGCCTTGCTCTCACGCTGATATACTGTCAGATTATGCACATCTTATATGTTGTTTTAACCCTTAGCGTATTAGTAAAGGCTGTTTTGTACTTACTTGATGTGATGGTCCACTTTACTGTGGCCTTGAGCCACATTAGAAATTTATTTCTGATATATTTAACTTAATCCTCATTTTTCTTTTGCCCATGAGCACGAAACAGCTAAATAATTAGCATGATGCAGAAGTTATTCTCAGACAGGCACTTAATCTAAAAAGCAGAAATGTCATCATACACGATGTGAGGGTGAGACTGCAGACACACTGTGTGCTGCATACAGAGGGTCTGACCTCAGGCCTTTGTGTCAGTTGTTATTATGTTTGATTTGTGATTCTCACCTGGAGGCCCATCAGCGGATGAAGAGGAGCATCAGAGGAGCCTTATGTGTGTCTCACTGACCTCAGATCTGCGCAGACTGGCACTTACTTCCTGATTCTCCATAACTTTGCTGTTTCTCTGTCTTTATCTGTTACTCAGGAGTCCTGAAGTCCAATGAAAAATCCGCTTTCTCCTGTCTATTTGGCTGATACAAGTTCTGCTCACTTCTGCTTGGGTTGCATGGATCACCAGCCACTTGTCACCAACTAACAGACCACAGCCTACCTGACCAATGTCATAACTGGTGCACCTAGGTATAAAATTTAGTCTCACTGTCTCCAAAAAAGGTCACTGTCTGGAACCCCATGGAACCACATTTTTGATTCCTTAGGCAATTTTTACACTATGTGACAAACAAAAACAACACACAAGTTTGTCTCAACACAGGCTCCATAGTCAAGAAAGCACAGCAGCACCTCTACTTTCAGCGGAAGCTGAGAAAAGTCCATCTCCCATCCTCACAACATTTTACTGGGGAACTACTGAGAGCATCCTGAGCAGCTGCATCACGGTCTGATTTGGGAACTGCCTCGCCTCAGATCATAAGACCAGCGGATAGTGAGGATAGCTGAGAAGATTATTAGAGTCTCTCTCCCCTCCATCATGGACATTCACATCACACGCTCCATCCGCAAAGCCACCAACATTGTGGATGACCGCACCCACCCCTCACATAATCTTTTCACTCTGGCATCTGGAAAAGCATTCAGGCCTCCACAACCAGACTCAGAAACATGGCGCCTGACTACTGAACTCTCAGGGACTGATCTGATACCACACACAACACACACACACACACAGCTGTGTAATTATATCTTCGTGGGGACTCTCCATTCATTTCTATGGGGAAAACTGTAATCCCAACATGACAACTTTAACCCCTACCAACCCCTAACCTTAACCATATGTAACCAAACCAAAAACAAGACTTTTGGCATTTTTAGTTTTTTGACTGTATTTACAGATCTTTGTGAGTACCTGAAAATGCCCCCCAAAACATCAAAATAACAGGTTTTTGTCACATTGTGGGGGACATTTGGTCCCCACAATGTAATATACACCTAATCCACACACACACACAGAGTAGGTATTTGAATCTTTGTGGGGATTCTCCATTCATTTGTATGGGCGTAACCCCAATCCCAACTATGGGAACCTTAAACATTGCAGTAGTTACCAAGCAGTAACAGTAAGCAACCAAATAAAATGCAAGACTTTTTGAATTATTCCTTTGGCTGCATTCAAAGAATTTAATAAAATTCAGTATCTTCTTACTTTCGGGAACGAAAACATGTCCCTACAAAGTCAAAATAACATGTTTTTATAGCACTATGTACATAACCACCCACCCAAACGCGCGCACACAATCACACACAAACAGGCCTACCTACAGTATACCCTCCATAGATTACTGAATGAAATATCTGTAAAGCAGTTATTATGGCATGGCGTTTGGTTTGAACATGCAGTTTTTAAGAATATTGCGCTAATTCTAAACGAAAGACTGCACTAATTCTAAAATAGCTATATAAGAACTTTATTTACCATTAAATAAATTATAAATCAAACCAAAATTTAGTCTCTCAAAAAACTTGTATATGACATATCTTTGTTCACATTATGAGAAATTAAAAACACCAGGACACAGAATGTGAATAACAAGAACTATAGTGTTCTTTCTCAAAAGCGTACCTACCAACGTGGCTAAAATGCTAATTGCGTTCGTCAGCTATGGAAAAAAAACAGCGGGGCACCCCAAACATCGCGGTATTACGCATTACCGTAATACTGCGTAGCAAAGACATAATGTCATAAAAAAATTACAGTCAGTATTTATAGACAGAACTGCGTGGTTTCCCATTGACAAGTAGATACATGGTTTACGGGCTTGAAGGCGGTTAGATCAACAAATCCAATCACGCTCAGCCAAAACAAGCACGAGCTAAACATACTACTATTGATTGGTTCACCTTCAAATTCGTCCCGCCCTGACAATTAATTCTCGTTTTCATTCGTTGAAAATGGCGTCAGTACATATCTTCATCCTTTCGACCAATGAAAAATTTCGCTGGTTTCCATAGAAACAAAATCAGTGCAGTTTGAACATAAACTTTCTGACAGAGCGATGGCGCAGCGGTGAGAAGCATCTCTTCCTATGTTTCTTGCTATTTCTTCAGATTATGTTTTGTTAGCATAGTTAATTATATATTTCATTGTATGTCGTGATATAGTTCATGCAAATATTGCCGCAAAATATAATTGAAATATATTTAAAATTAGTAGCTTAAACTGTAGATGCTGTGGCCATTTTTCGTAATGTGATTGTTTATATTTAAATTGTAAGAGAAAATAATTGTGTTAAACTTAAAAACAACAAGCCTTATGGTTGATACGATTGGTTTTACTCATCCGGTCTGTCGTAATGCGTTTCATCTGAAGATGTTATTCTGAAAAGAGCCCCTATACGTTTACTTTTTAAATGTCCCATGTTGTTGAAGTAAGATTAACCGTTTGCTGGGTTCATTACCATGGCGATGTTATAACGTACCGAAGCAGCGTCCTGATTTCGCCAGCGTTACTGTATAGGTTGTGAAACAGTTTTAGCAATTTGGCCGCTTCTATCGGAGTAGCCTCGATGCCACGAGCAGCCAATGAAGGCTCCATCCCTTTCCATAGGCATTCTTGGTGAATAGCATTTAGCAAATGTCTGGAGTACGTTGAAAATACAGTGTCTAGTTTGGCTTTGAGAGTATCACAGACGGCTAGTTAATTATGTTAACCAGAATGAAAATTCCGAAAGCTGTTTCCTGGACCAACGACCAGCACTGGGGAGCCTGGGACCTGTGGGACGAGGTGATCGACTGGGGAGAGAGGAAAGGTTTGGAGGAGTGCTCACCAGCGACACCCCCCACTGTCCAGGCTGGGGAGGTTATGGGGGGACTGGGAGGTGTGACGGACTGGTGTAAGGGAGGGGAGGGTGTGAGAGTGATAGGCAATGCTGGCATTGTTTCTGAGACTCTTCAGAGAGGAAACTGGCGGTGTAGAGATAGATGTGGGTCTGGTATAGATAGAAGATGTAGAAGTGGTGGAAAATTAATATTAAAGTTGAGCTTGTAGAGCTCTTGACACAGAGAAGAGCCAAAATACAAGGAAGATGAAGCTGTGGTTCTTCTGCTGCTGTTTGGGGAACATTAAATGTTTGAAACAGTATCAAAGATAATGAATTAAGTGTGCTAAATTTTGAGATGTATAGTGGAATGTTTATTAATAATTGTTAATGTGGCGCCCCTGAACCCCCTCGGTTGGCCGCCCCTGCCGGTTGTGTGGGGTCGGGGATGAGGACTAATCGGGGCCAGTCGGGGATCTGGCCCCGGTGCCGGGGGGGGCCCACTCCTGCACGCCCTTATTGCTCCCCTGGGCCGGACACCACATTTCATACAACACTAGAGCTTTGAGGGGCAGTGGGGAGGTTTTACTTGCACATTAGACACCACATGACACTAGGGCTGAGGAGGTGGGTATAGGCAGGTGGGGTTCTGCCGTCTGCCAGCGGTGGGGTGCCCGTGCCTCGACTGTTCACCTGCTTTTTGCACTTTAGTTATATACACAGTCCATGCTACATTAGGGCCTTGGGGTGCAGGGAGGGGGATGGGGGACTCTGCCATCTGCCAGTGGTGGGGCCCTCATACTCGATCTGCACCCACTAATTTTAATGCATTGTAGACATAAACACACAACTCTCTCACACTTGTACATGCACACTTCACATTAACATGGGACGGGGAATCAGTGGGGGCTGAGAGGTCCCCCCTAACTCTCTGTCTCTGGCCCTGCGCGTGTGGGGTGGCCCGGCAGGTAGAAGACGGCTCTGGCCGGTGTGGGCCGTCTCCTCTTGTGGGCTGCGGGCTGGGTGGTCCTTGGCTCTGCTGCGCCGTGGTGGGGCCCTGGCAGGCGGTCCGGGGTATCTAGGGATGCTCTGAGCCCTTCTAGGCGAATTGTAGGGTTCGGTCTGGGCTGGGCGGGGGGTCTGCCGCTCCCCGGTTGACGCAGGTCCGCTCCTGGGTGGTGGGGGGGGGGGGGTGCACTTTGTTTGTATGGGTCTCCCTTAGATCATCCTGCAGTGTCGGGGAGGGGGGGGACGTGCCGGGTCGCTACAGTGGGCGGTGATCCGTCCTGCCGGGGAGCGGGCTGGGGGGACCGTCCGCCAGGGGAGTGTTCCCGGTTGATGGGGCCCTTTGGCCCTGGACCCGCTTCCCTCGGTGGAGGGCTTGCGGGAGGGACTGGGGGGCTCGCTGTCTGTCCCCCCTATGCGGACCTCCTTTTACAGGGGTTGGGCCCCCCTTAGTCCCTCGTGGGCTCCCTCTCGGGTTGGGCGGGTGGTTGTCTTGTGGACATATGGCCATAGGCCGTGTGTTTCTTATGGTTGTTTGTACTCTGTATTCCCCTACACTTTATTTTCTCCATCCCACCATTACATCTCCAGCCCGCTGTTCCTGGGAAAAGCCACCTGCCAATCATCCTTGGAGCAGCAGCCATTCTCAGGATCTCCTACATCACAGATCACCTAATAAACACAGGACCTGTCGACGACTGGAGAAAAGGAGAAACGCTGAAGCACACTGGGCATTTTGGAAGCATTTCATCATAATAAATTACCTTTGCCTTTACAGTTTCTGTGTACAGTTTCATTATAGTAAATTGCACTTAGTTGTGATTACTCAGTTACAAAGACAATGGGTCACTCTATAATGGGTGATGGTATGCTTTTAGCTGTGCTTCCACAGGTTGTATCTGCCTTAGTAAATGACTAAATGTCTTTTTCACAAATGATTTTGATTATGTTTGTAGAATTAAATTAAAGGTAAACCTGTACATTGGTTAAAATAACATCTGACTGCTACAATAATACATCATACAGCGTTTTTTGTACTAATGTGCTACCTTGAGACATTCAGGTTGTATAATAAACAATTTTAATAAGAATTGTGTTAAGTAATTAACTTTCAAAATCTATCAATACCATGCAAAAGTGTAAAGTCAAATTTATGAGATACTTATTACAATAAACGGAAATAGTCTGTACCCATTTAAAGAGGCTTTACATCGTACAGCTTCTTATACTGGTCTGGTTGGTGGGTATAAAGGATCTATTAGAAATCTTCCTCCTCCAAATGTATCATATCATTTCATGAGTTTTGGTAGAGTGGGGGTAGCAGGATAATAATAGGATTTACTGGTTATTTTTAAACAAAGAGGAAGTACACAGTCCAACCAGGTACTATATTGAAATGCTAACAAGTTTTTAAATATTTTTATTCAAGTGACTTTAAGTCTGGATAATGTTTTTAATGGTTGGCAACGTGTGTATTACTGTATAATTAAATAATTAAACTTCTGAAATGGCCGCTCAGTGCAGGAGGAGGCTGCAAACCTGAAGAGGCACACAACCGTATGGGTGGGGCAGGGGATCAATGGTGTGAGGTAGAGGACCAGGGCAGTGGGATTGCAGTGGCACAAGGGCAACCGTGTGGTCATCATGGGCTCCTCCAATGGCAGCTTCAGGTAAGTCGCTCTGGTAAACCCCGTTAGACTCCAGTGAAGTGAGTGAGGCTGCAGCGCAACACTGGAGGGGACACATGTGGGCTCAGGGGCCCACGTGACTGTAGCAGAGGAAGGGATCTCTAGCTGATGTGGAGGTACAGGCCCAGTGGCAGTAAGGGGTGGGCAGTCAGCTGCAGAGGCTGCGGGGCCAGCGGCCCCACTGTACACATGGACCGCAGGGAATCTCAGCATGTTGTGCCCAAAGTCCAGCACACATGCCGTGCTCCGGGGGAAATTCAGGCCCAGGATGGAGGGATCGAGCATGTCAGCCATCCACATAGTTACTATTCACAACTAAACCCCCCATGTCAAAAGGGAACAACCCCGTCCCTCTTAAAGGGGCCAGGTCACCAGTCATTGTTCTCACCTGCACCAATGTCAGTTCTAGACAGTGTCTGGTCTCACCAGGGTTGCAGTGGAACCTGTATGGACTAGGGCAGTACATGCGACTCACATCACTATGGTGGGTATGTGACAGAAGTTGCCTCTGTGAGTCCAATCCGTAGTCACCACCTCTGCAGCAGGTGGCAGCAGGGCCACCTCCCCGGTGTCACCAAGGAAGTTCCGGAAATTAACCTTGTTGGCCCACATCTTCCCGGCTATGCGTGCCCTTGGCGGAACCCTGGGTGGCGGTGAACTTGGGACACTGTCTGAGGATTGAGGGGTGGGGGGGGTGCTGCTGCCTGTCAGCCTACAGGCAGTCTGCATCCAGGAAGTAAACCTGAGGGCCTGGGTCCTCCAAGCCCTTTGGCGTTTACAGCTTGGTTGATTTCTCCCGCCTCGTTCCCCGCCACCTCGCTGCCCACAATTTCTCTCTCCAAAGCCAGTTCCAGGGCCTCGTCTAGGGACGCAGAGGGGTTGACTGTGTCTGAATGTGAGCTATCTGGGGTTAAGTGTCTAGATAAACTGATCCCTGGCCAGTTCACTCTGTACTGATAGAGCCATGTGAGCACAGACACGCCTACACAACCCCTTGATATCATTAAGCAGGATGCAGAGAGACTCATTTGACTCAATCCCTGCACCTATTGTTTAACTGAGAGGGCAGAAGTCCTCACACTGCCCACAGCGATTCTGCAGGGTACTGACCAGTGTCTCATCCAGGGGCTCAAGCAACCAGCAGTGTACACCTCAGAAAAGCATGTGTGACAACCCTGAGGACCTGCTTGCATACCACAATGGTATCCCATCTCCCCTTGCTCTTTGAAGGGGTACAACCCATCCAGTATAGTTATCACTGGGCTATCACAATGTCATCACAATACTAAAGACTGAAACAAAGCCGTGAGGTCAGACCCTCTGTATACAGCACACAGTCTCACCCTCACATCCTGTATGACCACATTTCTGCTGTTCACATGGCAATTCTCCAGCTTCCTTTGCCCTACAATGGACTGACGACCTGTTGAAGGTCTACCTCACTTTACACTTTGCCCATGTCTTGTGTGTATACCCTGTCCGATCCTAACGTGTATTTAGTGTGTGTAAATCTCTCACTGCATCTGCATTTCGCAGTTCAGCTTCTGACAACATTGTGTTTCCCATCTGTGTATTTGGGTTCGGTGCTTGTTGGGTGCCTGTCGTGGTCCTTCTATTTACAATTGTACGCAGGGCATGCTGGGATATGCGCCCCGCCGGTGTTACACTAGTATAAAAAAGGAATCTGGTCGAGTTTGTTCATTGACCAAATTTTGTTTTTGCGAACCAAATTGTTGTAGGCCAAAGCATTTGTGAATTGCAAGCACTACTGTACTAATGATAAATTGGTATGAAAAAATGGAGACAATTTCTGAGACACCAGAGCGATCCGTGTACTGTAATATTTATCTTATCAATAACACAGTAAAAATACACATTAGCGCCAATTCATCTTCTTTATTCATCATGAATATTTTAATTCATTAATGCAGGAGTCTGTGATAAATCGCTATCAGCATTTGGTTTATAATGGCCAATTAATGATAACTAAAAAGAAACAGAGAGACTAAAGACACAACTTTCAACCATGATATGAGTGCTGTTGCTGCATAATTTGTCCACCAGGGGTCACAGCGCAACCCCCATCTCGGCAAGATGGATGACTTGAAATATGTTTCTATATCAAGTTGAATTATTTTTATTTCTATAGCACATTTAAAAACAATCTATGTTGTGCCAAAGTGCTGTAGGTCAAAATAATATAAATATATAGTAAAAGTAGAGACATTGGCCAATGTTACACAATGTTACACAAAAAATAATCAGAATCAGACTGTGGTTTATTGCCAAGTAGGTTGACCCTACAAGGAATTCTTTTTGGTATAATGGTGCTCCATGGAAAAACAAGACTAAGCAACAACCAAGTTCAAAAAACAGTGCAAAAGTTATACAATAATCTAGTAATAAATATAAAATCACTATAAATGTTAAATACATGATGTGCAAAGCAGAATAGTCAGATTAAATAGATAAATAAAATGTGTTCCTGTGTGTGCAGGGTCAGTACAGAGATGCATCTAATAAGAAGCGGTGTAAGGCTGAATTAGCTCCGAGACGGACTGGGGACCTATGCCATGTATCGCCTTAGAAAGAAATAAGAAATCTTTAAACTGTATTCTCAGAAATTCTCAAAACTTAACAGGTAGCCAATGCAATGTAGCCAACACAGGGGAAATTTGGTGTCTAATTTTTGTTGAGAGCCTGGTAGCACCGTTTTGAACAAGGAGTAGTCAGAATAAAGATGCTTCTGGTAAACCTGGGTACAGAGAACGGCAGTAACCCAATCAGGATAAAAGCAGGAGTAACTCTCCAGGTCTTTGGCTGAAAGGTGTGGTTTAAGCCAGGCTATTGAACTCAGCTGACAGAAACACCCCTTCACAACAGCATTTATTTGTTTATCAAACTCAGTGATGAATCAAAGATGACACCAAGATTTTTATTATGTGACTGGAGGTTTTCTGAATGAGGCCCTAATTGTTCTCTGAGATCATGAACAGTGACCAAAACTCATTACCTCTGTCTTGTTTTCATTAATCTGGACGAAAGTCATTGCTGTCCTGTTCTTAATATCCTCCAGACAGTTAGAAAGGGCCACCAGAGAGCAGCAGTCACCAGGTTTTAATGGCAGATATGGCTGCGTATCACCAGCATAGCAATGATATTTTACATAATAACGTTCACAAATAGAGCGCAAAGGAAACATGTATAGAGGGAATATGAGAGGGCCTGTATCACAGGACTGGATATGTTTACAAATAAGGCCATAGTACTGAAGGGGTGTGGCCATCCCACACAGTGACAAGCCCATTCATTCACCTCATCTAGGCCTTTTTTTTTCCAACAATATCTTTATTAAAATTTAAAAAAATACAGAAATTACAGAAGTTTGAGTGCTTCCACATCGAAAGGAGCATCCAAGGCAACTAAATTATTGTATAACAATCAATCAACCTTCCTTGCAAATCAGACATTTAAAAGATGATAGAAAAATATTTAGGTGGAAGTACAAAATATGACCTGTAAATAATAACTTAATCAAATAAAAGAAAAACACAAAGCCCAAAAAAACCCCCAAAAAACATAAAAAATAAATAAATAAATAAATAAATAAATAAATAAATAAAAAACCCCAACAACAAATAAGTTTCTCTATTTTCCAAGGGTTGCTCAACTCCACCTCAATTGTACTGTTCTGTATTGTTCAAAATTACAAACTCAAATTTTTTTAGTTTAGGAAGCTGCAGAGGGCCGACATCAATTACATCTCATCTGCCTCATTCACAATACTACTAAGATCCACATTTTCCATATATTGCATAAAGGGACCCCAAATGTTTTGAAAAAGTGACAGTTTTCCCTTGACAATGTAAGTAATTTTCTCCATAGGTAAAGTTGTGGACAGTTCCTTTATCCAGTTAATGAGTTTTGGTTTACTGGTCTTCCTCCATGAGAGTGCTATGACTCTTTTTGCTAACAGTAGACATAAGTCCATGGCGGTAATTATCTTTCTAGACATAAGATGTCCATCAGGATATAAACCTAAAATAAATAGTTTAGGGTCAAGATCTAATTGTATACCCAATATAGTATCCAGAGCTTGTTTGATCTCTTTCCAAAACAATTGTACTTTATTGCATTCCCAGATACAGTGGAAGAATGTCCCTTTCTCCTCTCCACACCTGAAACACAAGTCTGGGCTATCACCATTATACTTATTAAGCTTTTCTGGAGTCACATATGTCCTCATTAGCCAATTATATTGCAGTACTTTAAGACGGGTACTGGTAGTTTGTGTTTGTGCTTCAGCACATGCCTCCTCCCAGTCTTCGGAGGATAAGTCCTCCTGTAAGTCTTCCCTCCAGGCATTAAGTTTCCCTAAAGAAGATTCAGGGGAACCCTCTACTAATATATTATATAGTTTGGAGATTATTCCCTTTCCAAAGCAATCTTTTTTCATTTCTGTTTCCAATGTGGATAACGGAGGGATTGACAAGCATTGATTTTGAGATAATCCAATAAAGTTTCTCATTTGTAGATATTTAAATCGATGTTTGCATGGAATATCATACTTGGCAATCAACTCCTCAAATGACATCAAAGTCTCATCCTCTGATCCCATGAGGTCCCCTATTGTCTTTAAACCTTTGTCAGCCCACTTCCTAAAACCAGGGTCTGCTCTGCCTGGAGGGAAAAAATGATTACCCCATATTGGGCTGAAGCGTGCGAGAGAGGTGGATTCACCCAGATATTTCTTAACCTGATACCAGATTATAATCATATTTCTGACTATAGGATTTTTTGTCTTTTTTTTCAACATTTTGACTTTTGCTGAATATAGGTATTGGGGAAGGGGAAGAGGTACCGAGCAGTTTTCAATATTCATCCAAGGCGGGAGGGATTTATCTGTAAAATAATACATCATAGTCCTCAATTGAGCTGCCCAATAGTACCAAAGTGGATTGGGACATTTGAGGCCTCCTCTTTCATACGGTAAGTACAAGAGTGATAAACGCAGCCTCGGTCGTCTATTATTCCACAAAAAACGTACAAAAATTGTTTTCAGGTGTGAGAATAAATTAGCAGGAGGTGACAATGGAATGTTCTGGAACAAGTACAGAAGTTTGGGCATTATGTTTAGTTTAAGAACATTAATTCTTGCTATAAGTGACAAGGGCAAGGGTTTCCATCTATCTACAGATGAGATGATGGAATTTATCATAGGGGTGTAGTTAGCTCCAACAATGTCTCTCAAACATGGCACTATCCTAATCCCGAGATAGGTAAAACAGTCTACCATTTTGAATTGGAAAGAATTTCCGGCACTTCTTCTCTCTTCTGAGTTAAGTATCATTAATGAAGATTTTTCTTTGTTCACTTTATATCCTGATATCCGTCCAAATGTGTGTAATAAATCCAACAAGGCTGGGATAGAATCTTTCAGTTTTTCCAAAAAAAGGATGACATCATCTGCAAATAAAGCAATTCTATGTTCCTGTTGATTTACTGATAAACCAGTTATGTTTTTATGAGACCGCACCGCAATGGCAAACGGTTCAATTGCTAAAATAAACAATAAGGGGGACAAAGGGCACCCTTGCCTACATCCCCGTTTAATTTCAAATGGTTTAGATATAATTCCATTTGTCAGTATTTCAGCATATGGTTCATTATATAGAAGTCTAATCCACCGACAGAAATTATCCCCACAGCCAAATCTTTTTAATATTTCAAATAAGTAGGGCCACTCAACTCTATCAAAGGCCTTTTTGGCATCCAGTGATAGTAAAGCATTGTCTGTTTTTCCTTCCTGATTATGAAGAATATCCAACACTCGTCTCACATTATGAAATCCCTGTCTACCTGCAATAAACCCATTCTGGTCACAGGGAATTAGATCAGGTAAGAATCTCTCCAGTCTTCGAGCCAAAATTTTACAAAGTATCTTTAAATCCACATTAAGAAGACTTATTGGTCTTAGGTTTCCACATTTATTGCACGGTTTACCTGGTTTGGGTAGTAAAGTTATCAGAGCTCCTCTTAATGAAGCCGGAAGGATTCCCTTCTCAAATGAATCCGCGAACATGTCAAAAAGAGGGGACAGCAATTTAGTTTTAAATTTCCTATAAATTTCTGTCGGCAGCCCATCTGGGCCTGGGGTTTTACCTGTTTTCAAATGATCTATTGCTATAGATATTTCCTCCTTTGTTATAGGTGTATTAAGGTCTGCACTTATTAGTTCTGAAATGCTAGGTATCTGAAGGGTATCTAAGAAGAGATTTTGCTCTTGTCCCATATGTGTTATGTCTGAGCTGTATAGTTTTTCATAAAAAAAAAACTTAAAAGTTTCATTAATTCCTAGAGGGTCAACAATGATCTGTCCATCACTGTTTACAACTGAAGTAATGTTTTTCTCATTTTGTAATTGTCGGAGGCGCCAGGCTAATAATTTCCCGGGCTTTTCCCCTTGGTCATAGAATGATTGTTTAAGACGCAAAAGATGTGAGGCTGCTTTAGAAGCAGAAAGTTCGTTATACTGTGTTCTTAGTAATAAAAGCTTTTGATGGACTCTTGGACAAAAGGTTTGAAAGTATTCTCCCTCAAGCAGCTCAATCTCCGCCTCCAACTTTTTTGTTTTCTTATAAGTTTGGTTTGCTCTATAACTTGTAAAACTAATAATCTGACCTCTTACGTAGGCCTTAAATGCTTCCCACCTTGTGCAGGGTGACGTTTAATCCGTATTAGTTTCAAAATAAATATTTATTTGATTGTCTATTTTTGTTTAAATCTCCATCTAGGGGGATCTCTTTTTAGTCTTAAACCTTCATATATTAATGAGTTTGGCGAATGGTCAGATATTAAAATGCTATCGTAGTGACAATCCTTTATTTTGTACCTCATATTGCCAGAAACTAAAAAAAAAAAAAAAAAAAAAGTGTATTTGAGTAGCAGGAGTATTTTAAGACCTTGGGGTTCATATCCCTCCAAATATCCCTCAGATCAAGTTCTTTCATAAAATGTTGAATAGTTTGTCTACTTTTAGGATGCGAGAAATCAATACCTGAGCTCCTATCCAATTCTGGATTCAATGTACAATTAAAATCCCCTCCTATAATAAAGCTACCAGACAGAGATGATGCTGTCAAAAAAAGATTATGAAAAAACTTTGGGTCGTCAATGTTTGGAGCATAGATATTTATCAGGATTATTTTTTCCGTAATAAGTGTGCCCTGTAAAATAATATATCTCCCCGCCTTGTCTTTAATAACCCTTGTCACATGGAATGGTATAGATTTGTGGATCAAAATCATAACACCTCTTGCCTGAGAGGTGAAGGGTGCAGAATATATACTGCCCTGCCACCTCCTCCTAATCTTCGCCTCTTGACTAGACAACAGGTGTGTTTCCTGAAGTAGCATGATATCAGAGTGCATAGATTTCACCCTAGTCATTACTTGTTTTACCTTCTCCAGTTTTTGTAGTCCTCTGCAGTTCCAAGAAGAAATTTTAATTCTTATTCCACCAGACATAACACACAGCACTAAATGAGCTTCCCAACACATTTGAAATATTAAAGGATAGAGAAACAAATAACATCTGAATGTCAAAAACTACACCCACAACAATAAGTATTGAACATACCCCTTTAACTTGAACTTTGGTACCCATTTCCCTCCCCCTATATATACTGGTACCTGTCTAACAGCTAAAGGTTGTTCCACCCAAAAGTGAGGATCAACCGACTATGCCTAAACACCTTTCCCCCCTACCCCACCCCGCTACATAAACAGAAAAACTCGTTATTGGATACATTAAGAAAATTAGGCTACTAATAGTAGCTGTAAGCCTCTGGACCGATAAACAAATATAACAAATTGGCCTTTCTCTTTCACTCTTCTTTTAAAACTTAAAGCTCAGTAATTATTCCTTCATGCCAACACACAGCATGTCAATGATTACATTCTCAACCCAGTCCACTTTCTGACCTCAGAGCCTTCACAAAATTCTCCGCTTCACCTGGCTGGTTAAAGATGCGAGACTTTCCGTTGTATGTCACTATCAGTCGCGCGGGAGGAATCATGCCGTACCGGATCCCCATGGAGCGAAGCTGTTGTCTCACGGCGTTAAACTCTTTCTGTTTTCTGTGTACACCGGTCGCCAGGTCCTCATAAAATCTCACCGGACGGTTCTTGAAAAGAATCTGTCCCTTTGCCCTGGCAGCTCTTATCACGGTCATTTTATCCTTGTAATTTAGGAACTTCATGATCATTGTCCTCGGTGCAGCGGTGTTTGACGTATTCTTCTGGCCGATCCGATGAGCTCTCTCCAGCGTCAGAGCGGTATGTAGCGGTGCCAAGTTCAGAGCCTCCGGCAGCCAGTTTTCCAAGAAGACGCACGCGTCCTCTCCTTCCGCGCCCTCGGGCAGGTTAACAAGTCTCAAGTTAGAACGTCGCGATCTGGCCTCCAGATCCAGCACTTTGTCTTCGAGATCTTTGTTGTTATTTTCAAGAGTCCGTGCCTTTGCTTCCAAGGTGGTGATACTATCTTCTGCTGCAGATATCCGGGCCTCCGCCTCACCGACCCGTTTAGCACACTCATTAACATCCTTCCTCACAGTCTCTATTGCTGACAAAATACCGTCCAGTTTGGAGGAAAAATCCGATTTCAAGTTTGCAATAGCCGCCAGTACTGCGTCTAAGCTTTCGACCGTCTTTCCCCTCTCATTTGGCTTGTCAATTTTCTCCTCCATCACCTGACAGGTGTTGGTATTATTCTCGCTATCTTCACCACTAACATTAGCTTCACAGCTAGCCTCGGAGCTCGACTTAGAAGTGAAGTTAGACAATTTCGACTGAGTCGGTCTACTAATGTTTTTACCAAGTTTCTTTTGCGAGAGAGGCATCACTACTGGTCTTGTTCAACGTCCAATAAACGAGTATTATTCAGGATTTTACAGAAACATAGCGGAGCAGAAGTGGGCACGTCTTCTCAGCAAGCCGCCATTACCGGAAACCCTCATCTAGGCCTTTTACTAGGGATTTAAGGTCCTGGTTTTCCTCTCAGACCCTAGAACACACTGCCAGGCTCAGATTCCCGATCCCACATCCTGCTGAAGCCCTTCCCAAGATCAGACACTAGTTTTGTTTTCCTTGTTCTTATAGTAAAATGATGGTCTTTGACTTTTATACATTATCACTGTTCTGTTAATTACACATGACCTAATCTAAGTATTACACAAACCAAGCATAATTACTTAGAGATGTCATGAGATGGAAAATCCTTATTCAGTTAATTATTTTCCCCACAGGTGCTGACAGTGTGTCTACAGTGAAATGGGCCTGTGTACAGAGAGGATGATCTGTAACAATCCCATGTTCCTATGGTGACAGATATAAAACTCATGTGAAATACTGGTGCAGAGGGTATAATGTGAGGTCATGTACTCCCATAGTACACACTGACTCTCCACTGGAGGGTAAAGTGTGAGTCAGAGATGATCCTGACCAGCAAGTCTTCACTGTGACCATCAACAATCTGACAGCTGTAGGAATTATTAGCTCAGGTATATTTTAATATCTCCACCAATATGTTTTGAAATTAATTAACTTTTAATTAATTATTATTTGATGCTGATTAGTAACCAATTGTTATGCCGAATGGTCGGTTCCTCCAAACTCAAATGCGAATCCCAGTGAGTCTGTTAATGTGAGACTTAAATGGGATTCATTAATAACCCGTATCGCTTAATAACTTGGGTTAGTAGGCTCGTCCAGCGAGCTGGGTCACCAGGTAATGTAAACGATCGGTAGCGAAGCTCCCCTCACGGCCAATGAGAGAGAGTCTCGCGATATTTCAGGCGAGTTTGAGGTTTCAGAGCGTAGTAGGCAGATCGCAGAGGCAGGGACTATTGTGAGCACTCAATGACGGAGGCTGAAGTTGTGTAAAAAGACATACATTTATTCCTACAACTAACATAAGACAGACATTATACCTAACAAACAATAAACATGAAATAACGGAAAAGACACAAACGATGTAATCATGAAAATGCAGTGACCAGATTTAAAATGATTAACCTAAAAAGGGAAAAACTGTTCTGCAAAGCAAGCAGTTTGTAGGAATATAAACCTAAAGGAATATAGCAGGTGAATAGGACAGTTTAGGTTGTTAGAAAGGAAAGGAAGTTGGTTTACTTGGATGCAGGAAAGAGGGAGGTCTTTGCAGTTGGTTGCAGTGGCTGATGAGCTGATGGGTGATGGCTCTCAGGGAGGCGCGGTGTTTGCAGCGGTTGTTGGAGTGGAGTCCCGTACTGGTGCAGAGGGTATAATGTGAAGTCATGTACTCCCATAGTACACACTGACTCTCCACAGGAGGGTAAAGTGTGAGTCAGAGATGATCCTGACCAGCGAGTCTTCACTGTGACCATCAACAATCTGACAGCTGAGGATTCCGATCGGTACTGGTGTGGTGTGAAGTACAGTGGAGCCTCTCTGATCAGGTTAATCTGTCAGTCACTGATGGTAAGATGTCTGTACTGCAGACTGTAGCCAATGAGATGCACAGTATGTAACATGTCACTGAGTCAAAAAGGAAGGACCTTAACACAAACACTGATGGAAAAATGTTTTAATATTTTAAAAATCTGCATTTTAATTTAATTCAATATGATAAACGAGACTTGGAAGAAGTAACAGTGTCAGCTAAATCGGGCGACTTCATGAGGTTAAATATGATAAGCAATATGTTAAAAAATGTCAGGGGTTGGCCAAACATTTACATACAGTATGTATGTTGTAATGGGCTGATATTCATAAACATTTCATTGCTGTGGAAATCGTTGAGTGTTTTACCTGTGTGTTGAAGTCCTCCAGGGCTGTCAGTGGACAAACAGGAGGTGACGGGTGTGGATGGAGACAGTGTCAGTGTTACTATGGAAACAACAAAAGACAAAGGATGTGGTGTAAGATTGGGGGCTCCTGTGCTTCAGAGAGATCAGTGAGTTTGCATGGGAGGCCTGTCCTGATCAGGGATGACACAGAAAATAAAACCTTCATTGTGACAATGAAGAGGAAGAGGAAGGACACTGGAGAGGAAGGACACTGGCTGGTATTGGTGGCTGGTTGTGGAATCCTGCAGATTCCAGTTCATATTACTGTTAAACATAAGTAATTGATTTAAATCTGCCTGTGAATTATTTATGCTTGAATATAAATAGATACATACTAATCAACCCAGCAGTTTCACTCACGAAGGGGTTTGTGCTTCTTTGTGGGGATAATCCCCTATTTATCAGCTGTTGTGAAACAGAGTTATTTATTGGGATTATTGTTTCAATGATAGTGGCACGGTGGTCCAGTAGGCGGCGCTGTTGCTTCACGCCTCCATGTTTAGGGGTTTGAATCTGGCTTCTGCTCTGTATGTGTGGAGTTTGCATGTTCTCCACATGCTGTGTGGGTTTCCTCCAACAATCCAAAAACGCACAGTCAGGCTAATTGGTGTCTTTAATATTGAATGTGTGTCTTCTAGTTTATGATCAGTCTGTAATATGACAAAAATCACAGCATTTTCCACAGACATACAGCCAGTCACTTGTTATGTATACAAATCCAGACAAATCCATGTAGCTTGCAACATAATTCAGGCATTTTTTCATCTTTGTGAGGATGAATTGTTACTAATGGTGTGCAGACTGACTAACATGTCTGTAGGTGGTTTTTCATTGCAGCGTAGACCAGTGTTACAGTTGTACTCTGTAATATCTGTTCCAGTGCTGCATCCATCCATTGTCTGAAACTGCTTGTCTAACTCAGGGTCCCTATGGGCGCAAGGCAGGGAACGTCCCATGACAGGGTGCCAACCCATTGCAGGACACGCTCACACTCCATTCCCTCGCACAAGCACACCTACCGGCAATTTGACAACTCCAATTAGCCTCAGCATGTTTTTGGACTGTGGGGGGAAATCAGAGTCCCTGGAGGAAACCCCACAATGACACAGGGGGAGCATGCAAACTCCATACACACGGAATTCCAGCGAAGACTTGAGTACACGTGCCAGAGGAGTGAGGCGACAGTGCAAACCACTGCACCACCATGCCACCCTGATACAATAGATACATTAAAATATGTTAATAAAATCATTTATCTCACCTGTTCACTATCAGTGCCCTGGGATGTGAACACTAATTCATTGTTCTCCATCTAATCATTTTCTCTGTAGAATATCTTTCATAATTTATATTTCAGTTTCAAGAGTGACCTTTTCTTAGTCTTACTTACTTCAGTCAGAATAGATTCACTGTTTTGCTCTTCAAGTTTAAATGTGATATGTGTGACTGACAGACACACTGGTGTATTATATGTCTCACAGGTGGGAGCAGGTTCTGGATGCTGTACTGAAAGCTGGGACTGGTGTGTTTTACGTGATTTGCACTATCATCACCATTCAGCTGCACTGGACCTCCTGTAGAAAGCAGGAACCAATCAGAGAGAAGCAGAGGATCTCCCTGGATCAGAGGAAGCTGGCAGAGGAGATGACCTTCGTGGAGTAGAATGAGTCAGACGAGCTGTAAAATAAACGGTTATGCTAACTGCAGTGAGGCCTCTCTCACTCGGCCCTGCTCAGTCTGTACAGTCATAGCATGAGAGTCAGTTAAACACAGAGGGGATGATTATCTGCTGGCAACCTGTACAACCACGTATTGGCCACTTATTCACAAGTGCTTTGCTGCCACCTGCTGGTTAATGTTTAATAATCGTTATCTTGTGAAGGTAAGACTGGTTTTTATTAAATTGTCTCTTGATTCTGAAAAAATATGGTACTATGCAAAAGTCTTGGGCCATCAAAGAAAACGTTTAATGCTATTTAATTGGGTTGTGTATATTTGCTCAGAACAAAAACACAATTATCATAAAAATATATGCAAATTAAAAGTGACACAATAAAAACTAACAAGAATTTCTTCTTTTCTCCATAAAGTTACTGATGCCTTGTTGGATCGCTAGATGAACCACGCTTTGGATCCTAAACCTCTCCTCAGGGGCACCCCAGCCATTCCATGTATTTGTTAAATTCTGCCACCAGCTCACTTAATTAATTAATTTAATTAAACAAATGTGTCATGCCCGGCTCGTCCGCTCCTCCTGTGTGCCACGCCCCCTGATTACCCACGTGTTTTCTCCCGATTGTACCCAGCTGTATCTAGTTAATTTGCTCAGTCCTGTGTATTTCAGTCCGTGTCTTACCCGAGTCCTTTGTCCGTCATTGATGTCAGTTGATGTTCGTGCCCTCGTCCCTGAGATTAAACCCCTCGTTTGCCCTGATTCTCGGCTGTCTGCCTGCTTCTTACCCGCCTGCCCGCGATCGCTGCCGTCTCCCGTGACAAAATGTTAATGATGCATTGATTAGCCATAGGAGTTGTGTTATAAAAAGATATAGGTCTATTGGATGGTTGGTGCAAATGTTTTACTAACTTTAGAAGAGATTTTGAAATGACTGGGCTGCCACACTTTGACGGACAAAATATTATAATTCTAGACCAAGATGAAGATCATTTGAACATCATTTTCTTCGACAGCCCAAGACTTTTGTACAGTTTTGTATGTGTCTTTTATACTGGTCATAATTTGTTTAAATACATGATTAATAAATTGATACTTTACAAAACATTTCATATTTTTCTGAAATTGGTAATTATTAAAAATGAATTTCACAAACTTAAATGGTTTGGCTGCGATGGGCTGGCCCCCCATCCAGGGTTGTTCCCGTGCCCATTGCTTCCGGGATAGGCTCCGGACCCCCCACGACCCAGTAGGATAAGCGGTTTGGAAAATGGATGGATGGATGGATGGTAATTATTAAAAATGAATTTCACAAACTTAAATGGTTTGGCTGCGATGGGCTGGCCCCCCATCCAGGTTTGTTCCCGTGCCCATTGCTTCCGGGATAGGCTCCGGACCCCCCACGACCCAGTAGGATAAGCGGTTTGGAAAATGGATGGATGGATGGAGGGATAAATGGTTTGGAGTTTTTAGGTCACCCCTCCTCGTCAGAGCCCACCAATCAGGGACTCTTTAAAAGAGTGATGTAATCGGGAACGCCCACTTTTCAATCTGCAGTACAAATACACCAGCTTGTCTCTGCTAACAACAGCCTGTGAATGTCAGTTAAGGAGGAAACAGTACCACATACATATTGGCCAACATCAAATGAAAATGTAACACACGAAAACAGGACTGCCCACTTATCACTCTGCGTAAAATCACACCAGCTTGTCTGAGCTGACAGCAGCCTCACATATCAGCTAAGGAGGAAGACGGCATATCAAAAGTAAAAAGAAAGACACCATCAAATGAAAATATCCCTGTGTGATCTATTGGTTTCTGCTTTCACTCCCATTAAATGACAGTAAGTCTAGTTGGTGTCCGTGGTGCTGAAAACCTGGATCAGTAAATTCCAAATGAAACTTCTGTACCTGATTTAACTGTAACTCACTTATTTTGTTGGCAATGATGCTTTGTTGAGTCTAGAAAGGCGCAAAGTGGGTTTCAGATAAATTAAATGAAGTAGTTTTGCTTAAAAACCAAAAAGCTTTGAACAATCAGTTCAGCTTTGGACTGTAGTGCTTCACAAAAGTAAAATCCATCCAGTTAAATCTCTTTATCCCCAAGTCAAGAAGATATCAAATGCAGAAGCACATTGTGGGAGATACAAGGTGCAGACACATTAAAAGCACTTTTTTTGTGTGAACATTATAAAACAGATTGATACACATTAAGCAGTTTGTAACTTTACATCCAGACCTACATCAGTCAGAAAAAGCAGGCGATGACCATCCCATCCAGCAGCTTCATCTCTGATTGTACAGAATCCCATGTCAGCGTAACTTCTGAAGTCATGACTAAACTAATTTCCAGCTCTGCCTTCAGTTTCATCTGTTAAATTAAATTAGGAACTAAACTAAACTAGGAGGGAAATATAGTCAAGCTACTTAAGTAGCCGAATTTTGTGTATCCACTAGAGGGCAGCCACACATAGATTCCCTTATGAATGGTTCTGATGCTTCCGGAAAGCACTGCACAAAGACCCAGGTATGCCAGTGAGGAACGGATAAAGAGCAGACGGATCCAAATACTAGCTGTAATATATAGTATTTTCAATGAATTTAAACAAATTAATATAACAGTGTCAGAGTGTCAGATCCATGTGACTTTTTATGATTGAAGAACTTTGAAAGCCTGAATATAACTGAGGAGGCCCACGGACCCCATTATGTGTGAAACATCATTGTGGTGCTGAGAGAAACACAGGACTGCTGATAAGACCCAGATGAAGTGAATTACCTGACTTTGCCCCCACCCATCCCCCCCCCCAGGATACCCCCACCCCTGTCATACAGACACCTTCCTAACGGACCTCATGATTTGTGCTGATCCACACATATGAAAAGGACCTACTGCAGTGACATTTTAAAACTGTATAAAACATAATAAAGACTGAAATAAAGGCCTGAGGTCAGACCCTCTGTATGTAGCACACAGTGTTTCTGCAGAGTCTCACACTCACATCCTGTATGACGACTTTTCTGCTTTTCAGAATAAGTCTGATTTCACTGCTCTTTGCTCATTTGCAATATGAGGAAGTAACAGTTTAGAAAAGAACTAGACTTATTTGATTAATTTGTTTGTAGTTTAAAATCTGTGAGCATGAATGATTCACTGTGAAGACCAGCTATCAATAATTTTGTTATGAAATCATGTTTCTAAAATGATAAGATTCTAGATGAAATCAAAATATTTATTCCTGGTAAGAGCAGGACAACAGCAGCATCAAACTGTTTTCCTTTTTACAGACAAGAAATAGACAGGAAATGCATCAGTGCACAAACAGTTTATGAAAATCAAAGATAGATGGATGATTTTTAAACATTTAAAACCCACAAAAAGGGAGGCAGTGAGGTTAAGGAGAGTCAGGAAGTCAGTGTCAGTCTCCACAGATCTGAGGTCAGCGATACACACATAAGGCTCCTCTGATGCTCCTTTTCATCCTCTTCTTCACTGATGGGCCTCCAGGTGAGGATCACTTACTCTGGGACTCCACCATTCAGCGTAGTTAAGATGAAGATACATTTTGCACAATATACTTACTACATCTGTTTGTTTATATTCATATTGTTCCATGAAGTTTGATCACTTCCCGATTATAGTCTGTGGTGGTAGCATGTTGACTGACTGATTTTAGAATTGACTGCAGTCTTCTTTGTGTCCACTATGTGGCAGCAGTATAAAGGAAATATCTTATTCTGTCACAGCTGCTGGTGTGTGTAAAAATTCACATACTCTGATAACAAGTAATTCTGCCTCCAACTGTTTGTCAGGGACCTGGGCAGGAATGAATTACATGCCGACTGTACATACAACAGAGATAGGCTCCTGGGAGAACTTTGCCAGAAGTTGAAACACGACTTTAAGAATGACACTGATACAGAGTACTCAGCTGTTTGGTTGAAACTAAATCTTGGTCTGGATTTTTACATTCTGGACCTGAACTACCCACTGCTGCACTGACCCCCACCTTCTTCTTTTTTTTCCCTTTGTCCTGTCCGGCAGCTTTAGCAGAATCATGGTCTGAATGCACTGCTGTGACAAACATGTTTGCTTTACCATGAGGGGTTCTATAAACTCTGTATAGGCCTCTCATGTTGATCGATTTCATTTTTTAAATTTAAAAAAATTATTTATTTCATTTTTAGGCGGCATGGTGATGCAGTGGGTGAGCTGGCCGAAGAGGATGGACAGATTAGGAGGGAAAAAAAGAAGGAAAAAGAAGAAAGGAGCAAGTGAGATGAAATGAAAGTTTTTAGCGGGTGTCTCTAACTTTGCTCTGCCATTGCATGCACACCACTTCCAGGGCCAGCCTTGCTCTCACGCTGATATACTGTCAGATTATGCACATCTTATATGTTGTTTTAACCCTTAGCGTATTAGTAAAGGCTGTTTTGTACTTACTTGATGTGATGGTCCACTTTACTGTGGCCTTGAGCCACATTAGAAATTTATTTCTGATATATTTAACTTAATCCTCATTTTTCTTTTGCCCATGAGCACGAAACAGCTAAATAATTAGCATGATGCAGAAGTTATTCTCAGACAGGCACTTAATCTAAAAAGCAGAAATGTCATCATACACGATGTGAGGGTGAGACTGCAGACACACTGTGTGCTGCATACAGAGGGTCTGACCTCAGGCCTTTGTGTCAGTTGTTATTATGTTTGATTTGTGATTCTCACCTGGAGGCCCATCAGCGGATGAAGAGGAGCATCAGAGGAGCCTTATGTGTGTCTCACTGACCTCAGATCTGCGCAGACTGGCACTTACTTCCTGATTCTCCATAACTTTGCTGTTTCTCTGTCTTTATCTGTTACTCAGGAGTCCTGAAGTCCAATGAAAAATCCGCTTTCTCCTGTCTATTTGGCTGATACAAGTTCTGCTCACTTCTGCTTGGGTTGCATGGATCACCAGCCACTTGTCACCAACTAACAGACCACAGCCTACCTGACCAATGTCATAACTGGTGCACCTAGGTATAAAATTTAGTCTCACTGTCTCCAAAAAAGGTCACTGTCTGGAACCCCATGGAACCACATTTTTGATTCCTTAGGCAATTTTTACACTATGTGACAAACAAAAACAACACACAAGTTTGTCTCAACACAGGCTCCATAGTCAAGAAAGCACAGCAGCACCTCTACTTTCAGCGGAAGCTGAGAAAAGTCCATCTCCCATCCTCACAACATTTTACTGGGGAACTACTGAGAGCATCCTGAGCAGCTGCATCACGGTCTGATTTGGGAACTGCCTCGCCTCAGATCATAAGACCAGCGGATAGTGAGGATAGCTGAGAAGATTATTATAGTCTCTCTCCCCTCCATCATGGACATTCACATGACACGCTCCATCCGCAAAGCCACCAACATTGTGGATGACCGCACCCACCCCTCACATAATCTTTTCACTCTGGCATCTGGAAAAGCATTCAGGCCTCCACAACCAGACTCAGAAACATGGCGCCTGACTACTGAACTCTCAGGGACTGATCTGATACCACACACAACACACACACACACACAGCTGTGTAATTATATCTTCGTGGGGACTCTCCATTCATTTCTATGGGGAAAACTGTAATCCCAACATGACAACTTTAACCCCTACCAACCCCTAACCTTAACCATATGTAACCAAACCAAATACAAGACTTTTGGCATTTTTAGTTTTTTGACTGTATTTACAGATCTTTGTGAGTACTTGAAAATGCCCCCCAAAACATCAAAATAACAGGTTTTTGTCACATTGTGGGGGACATTTGGTCCCCACAATGTAATATACACCTAATCCACACACACACACAGAGTAGGTATTTGAATCTTTGTGGAGATTCTCCATTCATTTGTATGGGCGTAACCCCAATCCTAACTATGGCAACCTTAAACATTGCAGTAGTTACCAAGCAGTAACAGTAAGCAACCAAATAAAATGCAAGACTTTTTGAATTATTCCTTTGGCTGCATTCAAAGAATTTAATAAAATTCAGTATCTTCTTACTTTCGGGAACGAAAACATGTCCCTACAAAGTCAAAATAACATGTTTTTATAGCACTATGTACATAACCACCCACCCAAACGCGCGCACACACACACACACACAAACAGGCCTACCTACAGTATACCCTCCATAGATTACTGAAAGAAATATCTGTAAAGCAGTTATTATGGCATGGCGTTTGGTTTGAACATGCAGTTTTTAAGAATATTGCGCTAATTCTAAACGAAAGACTGCACTAATTCTAAAATGGCTATATAAGAACTTTATTTACCATTAAATAAATTATAAATCAAACCAAAATTTAGTCTCTCAAAAAACTTGTATATGACATATCATTGTTCACATTATGAGAAATTAAAAACACCAGGACACAGAATGTGAATAACAAGAACTATAGTGTTCTTTCTCAAAAGCCTACCTACCAACGTGGCTAAAATGCTAATTGTGTTCGTCAGCTATGGAAAAAAAACAGCGGGGCACCCCAAACATCGCGGTATTACGCATTACCGTAATACTGCGTAGCAAAGACATAATGTCATAAAAAAATTACAGTCAGTATTTATAGACAGAACTGCGTGGTTTCCCATTGACAAGTAGATACATGGTTTACGGGCTTGAAGGCGGTTAGATCAACAAATCCAATCACGCTCAGCCAAAACAAGCACGAGCTAAACATACTACTATTGATTGGTTCACCTTCAAATTCGTCCCGCCCTGACAATTAATTCTCGTTTTCATTCGTTGAAAATGGCGTCAGTACATATCTTCATCCTTTCGACCAATGAAAAATTTCGCTGGTTTCCATAGAAACAAAATCAGTGCAGTTTGAACATAAACTTTCTGACAGAGCGATGGCGCAGCGGTGAGAAGCATCTCTTCCTATGTTTCTTGCTATTTCTTCAGATTATGTTTTGTTAGCATAGTTAATTATATATTTCATTGTATGTCGTGATATAGTTCATGCAAATATTGCCGCAAAATATAATTTAAATATATTTAAAATTAGTAGCTTAAACTGTAGATGCTGTGGCCATTTTTCGTAATGTGATTGTTTATATTTAAATTGTAAGAGAAAATAATTGTGTTAAACTTAAAAACAACAAGCCTTATGGTTGATATGATTGGTTTTACTCATCCGGTCTGTCGTAATGCGTTTCATCTGAAGATGTTATTCTGAAAAGAGCCCCTATACGTTTACTTTTTAAATGTCCCATGTTGTTGAAGTAAGATTAACCGTTTGCTGGGTTCATTACCATGGCGATGTTATAACGTACCGAAGCAGCGTCCTGATTTCGCCAGCGTTACTGTATAGGTTGTGAAACAGTTTTAGCAATTTGGCCGCTTCTATCGGAGTAGCCTCGATGCCACGAGCAGCCAATGAAGGCTCCATCCCTTTCCATAGGCATTCTTGGTGAATAGCATTTAGCAAATGTCTGGAGTACGTTGAAAATACACAGTGTCTAGTTTGGCTTTGAGAGTATCACAGACGGCTAGTTAATTATGTTAACCAGAATGAAAATTCCGAAAGCTGTTTCCTGGACCAACGACCAGCACTGGGGAGCCTGGGACCTGTGGGACGAGGTGATCGACTGGGGAGAGAGGAAAGGTTTGGAGGAGTGCTCACCAGCGACACCCCCCACTGTCCAGGCTGGGGAGGTTATGGGGGGACTGGGAGGTGTGACGGACTGGTGTAAGGGAGGGGAGGGTGTGAGAGTGATAGGCAATGCTGGCATTGTTTCTGAGACTCTTCAGAGAGGAAACTGGCGGTGTAGAGATAGATGTGGGTCTGGTATAGATAGAAGATGTAGAAGTGGTGGAAAATTAATATTAAAGTTGAGCTTGTAGAGCTCTTGACACAGAGAAGAGCCAAAATACAAGGAAGATGAAGCTGTGGTTCTTCTGCTGCTGTTTGGGGAACATTAAATGTTTGAAACAGTATCAAAGATAATGAATTAAGTGTGCTAAATTTTGAGATGTATAGTGGAATGTTTATTAACAATTGTTAATGTGGCGCCCCTGAACCCCCTCGGTTGGCCGCCCCTGCCGGTTGTGTGGGGTCGGGGATGAGGACTAATCGGGGCCAGTCGGGGATCTGGCCCCGGTGCCGGGGGGGGCCCACTCCTGCACGCCCTTATTGCTCCCCTGGGCCGGACATCACATTTCATACAACACTAGAGCTTTGAGGGGCAGTGGGGAGGTTTTACTTGCACATTAGACACCACATGACACTAGGGCTGAGGAGGTGGGTATAGGCAGGTGGGGTTCTGCCGTCTGCCAGCGGTGGGGTGCCCGTGCCTCGACTGTTCACCTGCTTTTTGCACTTTAGTTATATACACAGTCCATGCTACATTAGGGCCTTGGGGTGCAGGGAGGGGGATGGGGGACTCTGCCATCTGCCAGTGGTGGGGCCCTCATACTCGATCTGCACCCACTAATTTTAATGCATTGTAGACATAAACACACAACTCTCTCACACTTGTACATGCACACTTCACATTAACATGGGACGGGGAATCAGTGGGGGCTGAGGGGTCCCCCCTAACTCTCTGTCTCTGGCCCTGCGCGTGTGGGGTGGCCCAGCAGGTAGAAGATGGCCCTGGCCGGTGTGGGCCGTCTCCTCTTGTGGGCTGCGGGCTGGGTGGTCCTTGGCTCTGCTGCGCCGTGGTGGGGCCCTGGCAGGCGGTCCGGGGTATCTAGGGATGCTCTGAGCCCTTCTAGGCGAATTGTAGGGTTCGGTCTGGGCTGGGCGGGGGGTCTGCCGCTCCCCAGTTGACGCAGGTCCGCTCCTGGGTGGTGGGGGGGGGGGGTGCACTTTGTTTGTATGGGTCTCCCTTAGATCATCCTGCAGTGTCGGGGAGGGGGGGGACGTGCCGGGTCGCTACAGTGGGCGGTGATCCGTCCTGCCGGGGAGCGGACTGGGGGGACCGTCCGCCAGGGGAGTGTTCCCGGTTGATGGGGCCCTTTGGCCCTGGACCCGCTTCCCTCGGTGGAGGGCTTGCGGGAGGGACTGGGGGGCTCGCTGTCTGTCCCCCCTCTGCGGACCTCCTTTTACAGGGGTTGGGCCCCCCTTAGTCCCTCGTAGGCTCCCTCTCGGGTTGGGCGGGTGGTTGTCTTGTGGACATATGGCCATGGGCCGTGTGTTTCTTATGGTTGTTTGTACTCTGTATTCCCCTACACTTTATTTTCTCCATCCCACCTTTACATCTCCAGCCCGCTGTTCCTGGGAAAAGCCACCTGCCAATCATCCTTGGAGCAGCAGTCATTCTCAGGATCTCCTACATCACAGATCACCTAATAAACACAGGACCTGTCGACGACTGGAGAAAAGGAGAAACGCTGAAGCACACTGGGCATTTTGGAAGCATTTCATCATAATAAATTACCTTTGCCTTTACAGTTTCTGTGTACAGTTTCATTATAGTAAATTGCACTTAGTTGTGATTACTCAGTTACAAAGACAATGGGTCACTCTATAATGGGTGATGGTATGCTTTTAGCTGTGCTTCCACAGGTTGTATCTGCCTTAGTAAATGACTAAATGTCTTTTTCACAAGTGATTTTGATTATGTTTGTAGAATTAAATTAAAGGTAAACCTGTACATTGGTTAAAATAACATCTGACTGCTACAATAATACATCATACAGCGTCTTTTGTACTAATGTGCTACCTTGAGACATTCAGGTTGTATAATGAACAATTTTAATAAGAATTGTGTTAAGTAATTAACTTTCAAAATCTATCAATACCATGCAAAAGTGTAAAGTCAAATTTATGAGATACTTATTACAATAAACGGAAGTAGTCTGTACCCATTTAAAGAGGCTTTACATCGTACAGCTTCTTATACTGGTCTGGTTGGTGGGTATAAAGGATCAATTAGAAATCTTCCTCCTCCAAATGTATCATATCATTTCATGAGTTTTGGTAGAGTGGGGGTAGCAGGATAATAATAGGATTTACTGGTTATTTTTGATACGATAAAATCGCAAGACGCAGAAAAATAAAAATTTGTGTATGGTCAGAATTATCAGTGGTAGGAGATTTTGTCCCTACTACCATCTGGGAAAAGAACATTCTGGTGCTTATCTGTGAAGAAGCAATTTCAGGAGATATAAATCCTTGCAAAAAGTAGTCTCCCACTCTATAAATAGGGTGCAATTTGTTTTTTCACGCAGTGGAAATGGAAATGTTTTTTTAATGTTGATGACGACTGTAACTGGTCAAAAGGTGGCGCCAAAGATCCCCAGTAATGCATCGCCCATTAATGTACAGATATCCCCCTGCCTCACCATGCATGACTCCTCCAATGGTGCTGATGTTTAACAGTACATTCATCCTAACTATACAATTTGATATCTGGTATCGTCCTGTCAGTTTTAACCCATTTCTAAGTCCCGTATGGTTTAGGTAGCTTTTTTTCCAAAATGATGACCATGAAATTCAGCACATATAACAAATATTGAACTATAGGCATTAATTGAAATGCTCTCTCTCACAGACACACACATATTAGATGTCTATGTCTTTGAAATTGTTTAATACGAATTAATCTGTTTTATAATGTTCACACAAAAAAAGCTTTTGTGTTCACATTTTACAACGCCAAATCAGAAAAAGTTGGGATGGTATGTAAAATGAAAATCAAACTGAAAACAGCACTTTGTTAAATTATCTTTGACCTGTATTACATTGAAAACAATACAACAGCACATTATTTAATGTGTTCCTCGTGAATTTCATTGTTCTTTTTCAAACACGTATTCCAATTTTGGTTCTTAGAACACATTTCAAAAAAAGTTGGGACAGTAAAGCATTTAGTACTTTGTAATGTCGCCATTCCTTTTCACAACACTTAAAAGACATTTAGGGACTGAAGACACCAAGTGATGTAGTGTTTCAGGTGTAATTTTGTCCCATTCTTCCTGCAAACAAGTCTTAAAGCGGACAACAGTACGGGGTCTTCGTTGTCACATATTGCGCTTCAAAATGAACCACACATTCTCTATTGGAGACAGGTCGGGACTGCAGGCAGTCAAGTACCCATACCCTCTTCCTCCACAGCCAGGACTTTGTAATGTGTGCAGAATGTGGTTTCGCATTGTTTGTTGAAAAATGCATGGGCGTCCCTGGAAAAAATGTCTTCTTGAAGGTAACATATTGTGCTCCAAAATCTCTATGTACTTTTCAGCATTAATGGTGCCATCACAGAACTGCAAGTTACCTTTGCCAAGGGCACTGACACAACCCCATACCATGACAGACCCTGGCTTTTGGACTTATTGCTGGTAACAGTATGGGTGATCCTTTTCTTCTTTGGTCTGGAGCACACGGCATCCATTTCTCACAAAAAATACCTGAAATACTGATTCATCTGACCACAGTACACGTTTCCACTGTGTGATGGTCCAACTCAGATGCGTTCTGAGCCCAGAGAAGCCGACGGCGCTTCTGGACACTGTTAAGATGGGGCTTGCTTTTGGCACAGTACAGTTTTAACTGGCATTTGTGGATGTAACTACGTATTGTGGTACTTGACAAAGGTTTGCCAAAGTAGTCATATGTGGTCATATCGCTTATAGAAGAATGACGTTTCTTGATGCAGTGGGATGCTGAGGGATCGGAGATCACGGTAGTTCAACTTAGGCTTGCTTCCTTGTCCTTTACGCACTGAAATTGCTTCAGATTCCTTCAATCTTTTAATTATGGTATGCACTGATGAAGGTGAAATATCCAAATCTCTTCCTGTCGTTCTTTGAGGAACATTGTTTTTAAACATTTCAATAATTTTCTCACGTATTTGTGCTGTTTTTGTACCAAATCATAATTACAATCACCTGTTGACATCACTTGTTTCAAATCACATCATTATTTAACCAATTTACCTCACTACTGGCCCTAAATCGCTCCTGTCCCAACTTTTTTGGAAATGTGTTGCAAGAACCAAAATTGGAATACGTGTTTATTTTGAGAAAAACAATGAAATTCATGAGGAACACATTAAACAATGTGATGGGGGTAACACAATAAATTCAAGATTTTTATTTGTCGTACAAATGTAGTGGTACACTGGCAGCGAAATGAAATTGTCGTTACTCCAGTCGGTGTAATAAACACACTAGTAAAAGGACATCAAAATTAAACAACGTGAATTAACAAAAGAAGTACTGAAACTACAGAAAGATAATAAGAAAATATAACAATAAAAGGTATATAAAAAGTAAAGATGAAAATGTATAAAAAATATGTAGAAATGTTTAAAGTACAGATTGTAGTTATAGCATATTTTAGCTTTTAATCTGTGATGTTAATGATCCTACTGGCCGGGGGTAGAAGCTTCTCCTCGGCCTCTCAGTCCCGGCCATAAGGCCCCGGGGACTTATGCAGGGCGGCAGTTCTGTCCTGGTGATTCTCTGGGCGCATCGTATCACCCTCAGCGGGACTCGGCGGCCCTCAGAGCTGGAGCTGCCGTACCGAGCAGTTATGCTCCCGGAGAGCACAGATCCCACATTGCCGCTGTAGAAGGTTTTTTGTGGCACAGACGAGAGTCTGTATTTCCACAGCTGCCTCACATGATACACTCACTGTCAGGCTTTCAGCACTAAAGTTACAGATTACTGGGTGGCCGAGAGGTCTGTGAAATTTGGAGGGTCAGTAGCTTGCCTGGGAAGCCTTAGCATTCAGCGAAAACTGAACAGAGAGCCCTGTAGCAGGGTTGTCTAATTTGTTTAGCTGGCTGGCATAAGATTTTCAGTTTGAAACAAGTATGCACACAGATTTACATGTACGTAACAGTTTTATTACCTTGTAAATAGTTTGCAGGGTTTTCAAAGTACCCCAGTGCATTTGATATAGCGAATTTTAGGTTTATAATGAAATAATATAGATTTGCCCTAAGATTTAATAAGATTTCTTGCGTGAGCGTGAGAGTCTGAAGGTGTGAGTGTCACACCAGATGGGTGAGAGCTGGCAACCCTGGCTCTGTTCAGTAGCCTCAGAAATTCTTTCGAACTTTCCAAACACAGCTGATGGAAATCAATGGACGCAAAGGTTCTCAGTGACCATTTTAGCTTGTTTTTAGACTAAAGGCCTATGATGGATCTTTGGAATGTTGCGGAGATACGAATGCTGAGGACAGCATACTTTGTGCTGTGAGTGTTATGTTAACCATGTAAACAAAGAGGAAGTACACAGTCCAACCAGATACTATATTGAAATGCTAACAAGTTTTTAAATATTTTTATTCAAGTGACTTTAAGTCTGGATAATGTTTTTAATGGTTGGAAACGTGTGTATTACTGTATAATTAAATAATTAAACTTCTGAAATGGCCGCTCAGTGCAGGAGGAGGCTGCAAACCTGAAGAGGCACACAACCGTATGGGTGGGGCAGGGGATCAATGGTGTGAGGTAGAGGACCAGGGCAGTGGGATTGCAGTGGCACAAGGGCAACCGTGTGGTCATCATGGGCTCCTCCAATGGCAGCTTCAGGTAAGTCGCTCTGATAAACCCCGTTAGACTCCAGTGAAGTGAGTGAGGCTGCAGCGCTACACTGGAGGGGACACATGTGGGCTCAGGGGCCCATGTGACTGTAGCAGAGGAAGGGATCTCTAGCTGATGTGGAGGTACAGGCCCAGTGGCAGTAAGGGGTGGGCAGTCAGCTGCAGAGGCTGCGGGGCCAGCGGCCCCACTGTACACATGGACCGCAGGGAATCTCAGCATGTTGTGCCCAAAGTCCAGCACACATGCCGTGCTCCGGGGGAAATTCAGGCCCAGGATGGAGGGATCGAGCATGTCAGCCATCCACATAGTTACTATTCACAACTAAACCCCCCATGTCAAAAGGGAACAACCCCGTCCCTCTTAAAGGGGCCAGGTCACCAGTCATTGTTCTCACCTGCACCAATGTCAGTTCTAGACAGTGTCTGGTCTCACCAGGTTTGCAGTGGAACCTGTATGGACTAGGGCAGTACATGCGACTCACATCACTATGGTGGGTATGTGACAGAAGTTGCCTCTGTGAGTCCAATCCGTAGTCACCACCTCTGCAGCAGGTGGCAGCAGGGCCACCTCCCCGGTGTCAACAAGGAAGTTCCGGAAATTAACCTTGTTGGCCCACATCTTCCCGGCTATGCGTGCCCTTGGCGGAACCCTGGGTGGCGGTGAACTTGGGACACTGTCTGAGGATTGAGGGGTGGGGGGGGGGTGCTGCTGCCTGTCAGCCTACAGGCAGTCTGCCTCCAGGAAGTAAACCTGAGGGCCTGGGTCCTCCAAGCCCTTTGGCGTTTACAGCTTGGTTGATTTCTCCCGCCTCGTTCCCCGCCACCTTGCTGCCCACAATTTCTCTCTCCAAAGCCAGTTCCAGGGCCTCGTCTAGGGACGCAGAGGGGTTGGCTGTGTCTGAATGTGAGCTATCTGGGGTTAAGTGTCTAGATAAACTGATCCCTGGCCAGTTCACTCTGTACTGATAGAGCCATGTGAGCACAGACACGCCTACACAACCCCTTGATATCATTAAGCAGGATGCAGAGAGACTCATTTGACTCAATCCCTGCACCTATTGTTTAACTGAGAGGGCAGAAGTCCTCACACTGCCCACAGCGATTCTGCAGGGTACTGACCAGTGTCTCATCCAGGGGCTCAAGCAACCAGCAGTGTACACCTCAGAAAAGCATGTGTGACAACCCTGAGGACCTGCTTGCATACCACAATGGTATCCCATCTCCCCTTGCTCTTTGAAGGGGTACAACCCATCCAGTATAGTTATCACTGGGCTATCACAATGTCATCACAATACTAAAGACTGAAACAAAGCCGTGAGGTCAGACCCTCTGTATACAGCACACAGTCTCACCCTCACATCCTGTATGACCACATTTCTGCTGTTCACATGGCATTTCTCCAGCTTCCATTGCCCTGCAATGGACTGACGTGCTGTTGAAGGTCTACCTCACTTTACACTTTGCCCATGTCTTGTGTGTATACCCTGTCCGCTCCTAACGTGTATTTAGTTTGTGTAAATCTATCACTGCATCTGCATTTCGCAGTTCAGCTTCTGACAACATTGTGTTTCCCATCTGTGTATTTGGGTTCGGTGCTTGTTGGGTGCCTGTCGTGGTCCTTCTATTTACAATTGTACGCGGGGCATGCTGGGATATGCGCCCCGCCGGTGTTACACTAGTATAAAAAAAGGAATCTGGTCGAGTTTGTTCATTGACCAAATTTAGTTTTTGCGAACCAAATTGTTTGTAGGCCAAAGCATTTGTGAACTGCAAGCACTACTGTACTAATGATAAATTGGTATGAAAAAATGGAGACAATTTCTGAGACACCAGAGCGATCCGTGTACTGTAATATTTATCTTATCAATAACACAGTAAAAATACACATTAGCGCCAATTCATCTTCTTTATTCATCATGAATATTTTAATTCATTAATGCAGGAGTCTGTGATAAATCGCTATCAGCATTTGGTTTATAATGGCCAATTAATGATAACTAAAAAGAAACAGAGAGACTGAAGACACAACTTTCAACCATGATATGAGTGCTGTTGCTGCATAATTTGTCCACCAGGGGTCACAGCGCAACCCCCATCTCGGCAAGATGGATGACTTGAAATATGTTTCTATATCAAGTTGAATTATTTTTATTTCTATAGCACATTTAAAAACAATCTATGTTGTGCCAAAGTGCTGTAGGTCAAAATAATATAAATATATAGTAAAAGTAGAGACATTGGCCAATGTTACACAATGTTACACAAAAAATAATCAGAATCAGACTGTGGTTTATTGCCAAGTAGGTTGACCCTACAAGGAATTCTTTTTGGTATAATGGTGCTCCATGGAAAAACAAGACTAAGCAACAACCAAGTTCAAAAAACAGTGCAAAAGTTATACAATAATCTAGTAATAAATATAAAATCACTATAAATGTTAAATACATGATGTGCAAAGCAGAATAGTCAGATTAAATAGATAAATAAAATGTGTTCCTGTGTGTGCAGGGTCAGTACAGAGATGCATCTAATAAGAAGCGGTGTAAGGCTGAATTAGCTCCGAGACGGACTGGGGACCTATGCCATGTATCGCCTTAGAAAGAAATAAGAAATCTTTAAACTGTATTCTCAGAAATTCTCAAAACTTAACAGGTAGCCAATGCAATGCAGCCAACACAGGGGAAATTTGGTGTCTATTTTTTGTTGAGAGCCTGGTAGCACCGTTTTGAACAAGGTGTAGTCAGAATAAAGATGCTTCTGGTAAACCTGGGTACAGAGAACGGCAGTAACCCAATCAGGATAAAAGCAGGAGTAACTCTCCAGGTCTTTGGCTGAAAGGTGTGGTTTAAGCCAGGCTATTGAACTCAGCTGACAGAAACACCCCTTCACAACAGCATTTATTTGTTTATCAAACTCAGTGATGAATCAAAGATGACACCAAGATTTTTAGTATGTGACTGGAAGTTTTCTGAATGAGGCCCTAATTGTTCTCTGAGATCATGAACAGTGACCAGAACTCATTACCTCTGTCTTGTTTTCATTAATCTGGACGAAAGTCATTGCTGTCCTGTTCTTAATATCCTCCAGACAGTTAGAAAGGGCCACCAGAGAGCAGCAGTCACCAGGTTTTAATGGCAGATAGAGCTGCGTATCACCAGCATAGCAATGATATTTTACATAATAACGTTCACAAATAGAGCCCAAAGGAAGCATGTATAGAGGGAATATGAGAGGGCCTGTATCACAGGACTGGATATGTTTACAAATAAGGCCATAGTACTTAAGGGGTGTGGCCATCCCACACAGTGACAAGCCCATTCATTCACCTCATCTAGGCCTTTTACTAGGGATTTAAGGTCCTGGTTTTCCTCTCAGACCCTAGAGCACACTGCCAGGCTCAGATTCCCGATCCCACATCCTGCTGAAGCCCTTCCCAAGATCAGACACTAGTTTTGTTTTCCTTGTTCTTATAGTAAAATGATGGTCTTTGACTTCTATACATCATCACTGTTCTGTTAATTACACATGACCTAATCTAAGTATTACACAAACCAAGCATAATTACTTAGAGATGTCATGAGATGGAAAATCCTTATTCAGTTAATTATTTTCCCCACAGGTGCTGACAGTGTGTCTACAGTGAAATGGGCCTGTGTACAGAGAGGATGATCTGTAACAATCCCATGTTCCTATGGTGACAGATATAAAACTCATGTGAAATACTGGTGCAGAGGGTATAATGTGAGGTCATGTACTCCCATAGTACACACTGACTCTCCACTGGAGGGTAAAGTGTGAGTCAGAGATGATCCTGACCAGCGAGTCTTCACTGTGACCATCAACAATCTGACAGCTGAGGACTCCGATCGGTACTGGTGTGGTGTGAAGATCAGTGGAGCCTCTCTGATCAGGTTAATCTGTCAGTCACTGATGGTAAGATGTCTGTACTGCAGACTGTAGCCAATGAGATGCACAGTATGTAACATGTCACTGAGTCAAAAAGGAAGGACCTTAACACAAACACTGATGGAAAAAATGTTTTAATATTTTAAAAATCTGCATTTTAATTTAATTCAATATGATAAACGAGACTTGGAAGAAGTAACAGTGTCAGCTAAATCGGGCGACTTCATGAGGTTAAATATGATAAGCAATATGTTAAAAAATGTCAGTTTATTGGCCAAACATTTACATACAGTATGTATGTTGTAATGGGCTGATATTCATAAACATTTCATTGCTGTGCAAATCTTTGAGTGTTTTACCTGTGTGTTGAAGTCCTCCAGGGCTGACAGTGGACAAACAGGAGGTGACGGGTGTGGATGGAGACAGTGTCAGTGTTACTATGGAAACAACAAAAGACAAAGGATGTGGTGTAAGATTGGGGGCTCCTGTGCATCAGAGAGATCAGTGAGTTTGCATGGGAGGCCTGTCCTGATCAGGGATGACACAGAAAATGAAACCTTCATTGTGACAATGAGTGGGCTGGAGAGGAAGGACACTGGCTGGTATTGGTGTGCTGCTGGAATCCTGCAGATTCCAGTTCATATTACTGTTAAACATAAGTAATTGATTTAAATCTGCCTGTGAATTATTTATGCTTGAATATAAATAGATACATACTAATCAACCCAGCAGTTTCACTCACGAAGGGGTTTGTGCTTCTTTGTGGGGATAATCCCCTATTTATCAGCTGTTGTGAAACAGAGTTATTTATTGGGATTATTGTTTCAATGATAGTGGCACGGTGGTCCAGTAGGCGGCGCTGTTGCTTCACGCATCCATGTTTAGGGGTTTGAATCTGGCTTCTGCTCTGTCTGTGTGGAGTTTGCATGTTCTCCACATGCTGTGTGGGTTTCCTCCAACAATCCAAAAACGCACAGTCAGGCTAATTGGTGTCTTTAATATTGAATGTGTGTCTTCTAGTTTATGATCAGTCTGTAATATGACAAAAATCACAGCATTTTCCACAGACATACAGCCAGTCACTTGTTATGTATACAAATCCAGACAAATCCATGTAGCTTGCAACATAATTCAGGCATTTTTTCATCTTTGTGAGGATGAATTGTTACTAATGGTGTGCAGACTGACTAACATGTCTGTAGGTGGTTTTTCATTGCAGCGTAGACCAGTGTTACAATTGTACTCTGTAATATCTGTTCCAGTGCTGCATCCATCCATTGTCTGAAACTGCTTGTCTAACTCAGGGTCCCTATGGGCGCAAGGCAGGGAACGTCCCATGACAGGGTGCCAACCAATTGCAGGACACGCTCACACTCCATTCCCTCGCACAAGCACACCTACCGGCAATTTGACAACTCCAATTAGCCTCAGCATGTTTTTGGACTGTGGGGGGAAATCAGAGTCCCTGGAGGGAACCCCACAATGACACAGGGGGAGCATGCAAACTCCATACACACGGAACTCCAGCGAAGACTTGAGTACACGTGCCAGAGGAGTGAGGCGACAGTGCAAACCCTGCTTTTTATTAATTATCCTTTCTCCTGTTTCCACTGCTCTCCTTTTCTCTGCACATGATGAAGAAGGAGGGGATAATGAAAAACGGAGGTAAGCATTCAGCAGCATTTACAGTAGTGTGGGGGTCCAGCTAGCAGCATTTACCTGATCACACAGTAATGGGAAACTGTCATTTTAATTTTAAGGGAAAAAAATATTTTTTATTTCATTTTCTTAATAATAAACTTGAGATCCCATCCCATCCAGGGTGAGCCCTTGCCTTCTGCCCTGTGCTGCTGGGGAATGACTGCAGGCCTGTTTTTACAAAATAGTGTAACATGTTGTGTGATAATCTCTAGCTATTTTCATGCTCTTTGTTAATGTCTCCTGTTCCTCACATGTGTCCTGTGTAATAGTACCGATGTGGCTGTACCGTGTTTCTATAAAGCATGTAAGACTTTACTGTTCACATCCACCCTCTTATTCAGCTCTTTGGTCCAGCTGGCTCTGTATGTAGGACTGAGCTGATCGGTGCTGCTGTCGATTATCAAGGTGGTTTTACTTCAGTCAGAACAGATTCACTGTTTTGTTCTTCAGGTTTAAATGTGATATGTGTGACTGACAGACACACTGGTGTATTATATGTCTCACAGGTGGGAGCAGGTTCTGGATGCTGTACTGAAAGCTGGGACTGGTGTGTTTTACCTGATTTGCACCATCATCACCATTCAGCTGCACTGGACCTCCTGTAGAAAGCGGGAACCAATCAGAGAGAAGCAGAGGGTCTCCCTGGATCAGAGGAAGCTGGCAGAGGAGATGACCTTCGTGGAGCAGAATGAGTCAGACGAGCTGTAAAATAAACGGTTATGCTAACTGCAGTGAAGCCTCTCTCACTCGGCCCTGCTCAGTCTGTACAGTCATAGCATGAGAGTCAGTTAAACACAGAGGGGATGATTATCTGCTGGCAACCTGTACAACCACGTATTGGCCACTTATTCACAAGTGCTTTGCTGCCACCTGCTGGTTAATGTTTAATAATCGTTATCTTGTGAAGGTAAGACTGGTTTTTATTAAATTGTCTCTTGATTCTGAAAAAATATGGTACTATGCAAAAGTCTTGGGCCATCAAAGAAAACGTTTAATGCTATTTAATTGGGTTGTGTATATTTGCTCAGAACAAAAACACAATTATCATAAAAATATATGCAAATTAAAAGTGACACAATAAAAACTAACAAGAATTTCTTCTTTTCTCCATAAAGTTACTGATGCCTTGTTGGATCGCTAGATGAACCACGCTTTGGATCCTAAACCTCTCCTCAGGGGCACCCCAGCCATTCCATGTATTTGTTAAATTCTGCCACCAGCTCACTTAATTAATTAATTTAATTAAACAAATGTGTCATGCCCGGCTCGTCCGCTCCTCCTGTGTGCCACGCCCCCTGATTAACCACGTGTTTTCTCCCGATTGTACCCAGCTGTATCTAGTTAATTTGCTCAGTCCTGTGTATTTCAGTCCGTGTCTTACCCGAGTCCTTTGTCCGTCATTGATGTCAGTTGATGTTCGTGCCCTCGTCCCTGAGATTAAACCCCTCGTTTGCCCTGATTCTCGGCTGTCTGCCTGCTTCTTACCCGCCTGCCCGCGATCGCTGCCGTCTCCCGTGACAAAATGTTAATGATGCATTGATTAGCCATAGGAGTTGTGTTATAAAAAGATATAGGTCTATTGGATGGTTGGTGCAAATGTTTTACTAACTTTAGAAGAGATTTTGAAATGACTGGGCTGCCACACTTTGACGGACAAAATATTATAATTCTAGACCAAGATGAAGATCATTTGAACATCATTTTCTTTGACAGCCCAAGACTTTTGTACAGTTTTGTATGTGTCTTTTATACTGGTCATAATTTGTTTAAATACATGATTAATAAATTGATACTTTACAAAACATTTCATATTTTTCTGAAATTGGTAATTATTAAAAATGAATTTCACAAACTTAAATGGTTTGGCTGCGATGGGCTGGCCCCCCATCCAGGGTTGTTCCCGTGCCCATTGCTTCCGGGATAGGCTCCGGACCCCCCACGACCCAGTAGGATAAGCGGTTTGGAAAATGGATGGATGGATGGATGGTAATTATTAAAAATGAATTTCACAAACTTAAATGGTTTGGCTGCGATGGGCTGGCCCCCCATCCAGGTTTGTTCCCGTGCCCATTGCTTCCGGGATAGGCTCCGGACCCCCCACGACCCAGTAGGATAAGCGGTTTGGAAAATGGATGGATGGATGGAGGGATAAATGGTTTGGAGTTTTTAGGTCACCCCTCCTCGTCAGAGCCCACCAATCAGGGACTCTTTAAAAGAGTGATGTAATCGGGAACGCCCACTTTTCAATCTGCAGTACAAATACACCAGCTTGTCTCTGCTAACAACAGCCTGTGAATGTCAGTTAAGGAGGAAACAGTACCACATACATATTGGCCAACATCAAATGAAAATGTAACACACGAAAACAGGACTGCCCACTTATCACTCTGCGTAAAATCACACCAGCTTGTCTGAGCTGACAGCAGCCTCACATATCAGCTAAGGAGGAAGACGGCATATCAAAAGTAAAAAGAAAGACACCATCAAATGAAAATATCCCTGTGTGATCTATTGGTTTCTGCTTTCACTCCCATTAAATGACAGTAAGTCTAGTTGGTGTCCGTGGTGCTGAAAACCTGGATCAGTAAATTCCAAATGAAACTTCTTTACCTGATTTAACTGTAACTCACTTATTTTGTTGGCAATGATGCTTTGTTGAGTCTAGAAAGGCGCAAAGTGGGTTTCAGATAAATTAAATGAAGTAGTTTTGCTTAAAAACCAAAAAGCTTTGAACAATCAGTTCAGCTTTGGACTGTAGTGCTTCACAAAAGTAAAATCCATCCAGTTAAATCTCTTTATCCCCAAGTCAAGAAGATATCAAATGCAGAAGCACATTGTGGGAGATACAAGGTGCAGACACATTAAAAGCACTTTTTTTGTGTGAACATTATAAAACAGATTGATACACATTAAGCAGTTTGTAACTTTACATCCAGACCTACATCAGTCAGAAAAAGCAGGCGATGACCATCCCATCCAGCAGCTTCATCTCTGATTGTACAGAATCCCATGTCAGCGTAACTTCTGAAGTCATGACTAAACTAATTTCCAGCTCTGCCTTCAGTTTCATCTGTTAAATTAAATTAGGAACTAAACTAAACTAGGAGGGAAATATAGTCAAGCTACTTAAGTAGCCGAATTTTGTGTATCCACTAGAGGGCAGCCACACATAGATTCCCTTATGAATGGTTCTGATGCTTCCGGAAAGCACTGCACAAAGACCCAGGTATGCCAGTGAGGAACGGATAAAGAGCAGACGGATCCAAATACTAGCTGTAATATATAGTATTTTCAATGAATTTAAACAAATTAATATAACAGTGTCAGAGTATCAGATCCATGTGACTTTTTATGATTGAAGAACTTTGAAAGCCTGAATATAACTGAGGAGGCCCACGGACCCCATTATGTGTGGAACATCATTGTGGTGCTGAGAGAAACACAGGACTGCTGATAAGACCCAGATGAAGTGAATTACCTGACTTTGCCCCCACCCATCCCCCCCCCCAGGATACCCCCACCCCTGTCATACAGACACCTTCCTAACGGACCTCTTGATTTGTGCTGATCCACACATATGAAAAGGACCTACTGCAGTGACATTTTAAAACTGTATAAAACATAATAAAGACTGAAATAAAGGCCTGAGGTCAGACCCTCTGTATGTAGCACACAGTGTTTCTGCAGAGTCTCACACTCACATCCTGTATGACGACTTTTCTGCTTTTCAGAATAAGTCTGATTTCACTGCTCTTTGCTCATTTGCAATATGAGGAAGTAACAGTTTAGAAAAGAACTAGACTTATTTGATTAATTTGTTTGTAGTTTAAATTCTGTGAGCATGAATGATTCACTGTGAAGACCAGCTATCAATAATTTTGCTATGAAATCATGTTTCTAAAATGATAAGATTCTAGATGAAATCAAAATATTTATTCCTGGTAAGAGCACGACAACAGCAGCATCAAACTGTTTTCCTTTTTACAGACAAGAAATAGACAGGAAATGCATCAGTGCACAAACAGTTTATGAAAATCAAAGATAGATGGATGATTTTTAAACATTTAAAACCCACAAAAAGGGAGGCAGTGAGGTTAAGGAGAGTCAGGAAGTCAGTGTCAGTCTCCACAGATCTGAGGTCAGCGATACACACATAAGGCTCCTCTGATGCTCCTTTTCATCCTCTTCTTCACTGATGGGCCTCCAGGTGAGGATCACTTACTCTGGGACTCCACCATTCAGCGTAGTTAAGATGAAGATACATTTTGCACAATATACTTACTACATCTGTTTGTTTATATTCATATTGTTCCATGAAGTTTGATCACTTCCCGATTATAGTCTGTGGTGGTAGCATGTTGACTGACTGATTTTAGAATTGACTGCAGTCTTCTTTGTGTCCACTATGTGGCAGCAGTATAAAGGAAATATCTTATTCTGTCACAGCTGCTGGTGTGTGTAAAAATTCACATACTCTGATAACAAGTAATTCTGCCTCCAACTGTTTGTCAGGGACCTGGGCAGGAATGAATTACATGCCGACTGTACATACAACAGAGATAGGCTCCTGGGAGAACTTTGCCAGAAGTTGAAACACGACTTTAAGAATGACACTGATACAGAGTACTCAGCTGTTTGGTTGAAACTAAATCTTGGTCTGGATTTTTACATTCTGGACCTGAACTACCCACTGCTGCACTGACCCCCACCTTCTTCTTTTTTTTCCCTTTGTCCTGTCCGGCAGCTTTAGCAGAATCATGGTCTGAATGCACTGCTGTGACAAACATGTTTGCTTTACCATGAGGGGTTCTATAAACTCTGTATAGGCCTCTCATGTTGATCGATTTCATTTTTTAAATTTAAAAAAATTATTTATTTCATTTTTAGGCGGCATGGTGATGCAGTGGGTGAGCTGGCCGAAGAGGATGGACAGATTAGGAGGGAAAAAAAGAAGGAAAAAGAAGAAAGGAGCAAGTGAGATGAAATGAAAGTTTTTAGCGGGTGTCTCTAACTTTGCTCTGCCATTGCATGCACACCACTTCCAGGGCCAGCCTTGCTCTCACGCTGATATACTGTCAGATTATGCACATCTTATATGTTGTTTTAACCCTTAGCGTATTAGTAAAGGCTGTTTTGTACTTACTTGATGTGATGGTCCACTTTACTGTGGCCTTGAGCCACATTAGAAATTTATTTCTGATATATTTAACTTAATCCTCATTTTTCTTTTGCCCATGAGCACGAAACAGCTAAATAATTAGCATGATGCAGAAGTTATTCTCAGACAGGCACTTAATCTAAAAAGCAGAAATGTCATCATACACGATGTGAGGGTGAGACTGCAGACACACTGTGTGCTGCATACAGAGGGTCTGACCTCAGGCCTTTGTGTCAGTTGTTATTATGTTTGATTTGTGATTCTCACCTGGAGGCCCATCAGCGGATGAAGAGGAGCATCAGAGGAGCCTTATGTGTGTCTCACTGACCTCAGATCTGCGCAGACTGGCACTTACTTCCTGATTCTCCATAACTTTGCTGTTTCTCTGTCTTTATCTGTTACTCAGAAGTCCTGAAGTCCAATGAAAAATCCGCTTTCTCCTGTCTATTTGGCTGATACAAGTTCTGCTCACTTCTGCTTGGGTTGCATGGATCACCAGCCACTTGTCACCAACTAACAGACCACAGCCTACCTGACCAATGTCATAACTGGTGCACCTAGGTATAAAATTTAGTCTCACTGTCTCCAAAAAAGGTCACTGTCTGGAACCCCATGGAACCACATTTTTGATTCCTTAGACAAGAGCATCCTGAGCAGCTGCATCACGGTCTGAATTGGGAACTGCCTCGCCTCAGATCATAAGACCAGCGGATAGTGAGGATAGCTGAGAAGATTATTAGAGTCTCTCTCCCCTCCATCATGGACATTCACATCACACGCTCCATCCGCAAAGCCACCAACATTGTGGATGACCGCACCCACCCCTCACATAATCTTTTCACTCTGGCATCTGGAAAAGCATTCAGGCCTCCACAACCAGACTCAGAAACATGGCGCCTGACTACTGAACTCTCAGGGACTGATCTGATACCACACACAACACACACACACACACAGCTGTGTAATTATATCTTCGTGGGGACTCTCCATTCATTTCTATGGGGAAAACTGTAATCCCAACATGACAACTTTAACCCCTACCAACCCCTAACCTTAACCATATGTAACCAAACCAAATACAAGACTTTTGGCATTTTTAGTTTTTTGACTGTATTTACAGATCTTTGTGAGTACCTGAAAATGCCCCCCAAAACATCAAAATAACAGGTTTTTGTCACATTGTGGGGGACATTTGGTCCCCACAATGTAATATACACCTACTCCACACACACACACACACACACACACAGATTAGGTATTTGAATCTTTGTGGAGATTCTCCATTCATTTGTATGGGCGTAACCCCAATCCTAACTATGGCAACCTTAAACATTGCAGTAGTTACCAAGCAGTAACAGTAAGCAACCAAACAAAATGCAAGACTTTTTGAATTATTCATTTGACTGCATTCACAGAATTTAATAAAATTCAGTATCTTACTTTCGGGACCGAAAACATGTCCCTACAAAGTCAAAATAACATGTTTTTATAGCACTATGTACATAACCACCCACCCAAACGCGCGCACACACACACACAAACAGGCCTACCTACAGTATACCCTCCATAGATTCCTGAATGAAATATCTGTAAAGCAGTTATTATGGCATGGCGTTTGGTTTGAACATGCAGTTTTTAAGAATATTGCGCTAATTCTAAACGAAAGACTGCACTAATTCTAAAATAGCTATATAAGAACTTTATTTACCATTAAATAAATTATAAATCAAACCAAAATTTAGTCTCTCAAAAAACTTGTATATGACATATCTTTGTTCACATTATGAGAAATTAAAAACACCAGGACACAGAATGTGAATAACAAGAACTATAGTGTTCTTTCTCAAAAGCGTACCTACCAACGTGGCTAAAATGCTAATTGCGTTCACCAGCTGTGGAAAAAAAACAGCGGGGCACCCCAAACATCGCGGTATTACGTATTACCGTAATACTGCATAGCAAAGACATAATGTCATAAAAAAATTACAGTCAGTATTTATAGACAGAACTGCGTGGTTTCCCATTGACAAGTAGATACATGGTTTACGGGCTTGAAGGCGGTTAGATCAACAAATCCAATCACGCTCAGCCAAAACAAGCAGGAGCTAAACATACTACTATTGATTGGTTCACCTTCAAATTCGTCCCGCCCTGACAATTAATTCTCGTTTTCATTCGTTGAAAATGGCGTCAGTACATATCTTCATCCTTTCGACCAATGAAAAATTTCGCTGGTTTCCATAGAAACAAAATCAGTGCAGTTTGAACATAAACTTTCTGACAGAGCGATGGCGCAGCGGTGAGAAGCATCTCTTCCTATGTTTCTTGCTATTTCTTCAGATTATGTTTTGTTAGCATAGTTAATTATATATTTCATTGTATGTCGTGATATAGTTCATGCAAATATTGCCGCAAAATATAATTTAAATATATTTAAAATTAGTAGCTTAAACTGTAGATGCTGTGGCCATTTTTCGTAATGTGATTGTTTATATTTAAATTGTAAGAGAAAATAATTGTGTTAAACTTAAAAACAACAAGCCTTATGGTTGATATGATTGGTTTTACTCATCCGGTCTGTCGTAATGCGTTTCATCTGAAGATGTTATTCTGAAAAGAGCCCCTATACGTTTACTTTTTAAATGTCCCATGTTGTTGAAGTAAGATTAACCGTTTGCTGGGTTCATTACCATGGCGATGTTATAACGTACCGAAGCAGCGTCCTGATTTCGCCAGCGTTACTGTATAGGTTGTGAAACAGTTTTAGCAATTTGGCCGCTTCTATCGGAGTAGCCTCGATGCCACGAGCAGCCAATGAAGGCTCCATCCCTTTCCATAGGCATTCTTGGTGAATAGCATTTAGCAAATGTCTGGAGTACGTTGAAAATACACAGTGTCTAGTTTGGCTTTGAGAGTATCACAGACGGCTAGTTAATTATGTTAACCAGAATGAAAATTCCGAAAGCTGTTTCCTGGACCAACGACCAGCACTGGGGAGCCTGGGACCTGTGGGACGAGGTGATCGACTGGGGAGAGAGGAAAGGTTTGGAGGAGTGCTCACCAGCGACACCCCCCACTGTCCAGGCTGGGGAGGTTATGGGGGGACTGGGAGGTGTGACGGACTGGTGTAAGGGAGGGGAGGGTGTGAGAGTGATAGGCAATGCTGGCATTGTTTCTGAGACTCTTCAGAGAGGAAACTGGCGGTGTAGAGATAGATGTGGGTCTGGTATAGATAGAAGATGTAGAAGTGGTGGAAAATTAATATTAAAGTTGAGCTTGTAGAGCTCTTGACACAGAGAAGAGCCAAAATACAAGGAAGATGAAGCTGTGGTTCTTCTGCTGCTGTTTGGGGAACATTAAATGTTTGAAACAGTATCAAAGATAATGAATTAAGTGTGCTAAATTTTGAGATGTATAGTGGAATGTTTATTAACAATTGTTAATGTGGCGCCCCTGAACCCCCTCGGTTGGCCGCCCCTGCCGGTTGTGTGGGGTCGGGGATGAGGACTAATCGGGGCCAGTCGGGGATCTGGCCCCGGTGCCGGGGGGGGCCCACTCCTGCACGCCCTTATTGCTCCCCTGGGCCGGACATCACATTTCATACAACACTAGAGCTTTGAGGGGCAGTGGGGAGGTTTTACTTGCACATTAGACACCACATGACACTAGGGCTGAGGAGGTGGGTATAGGCAGGTGGGGTTCTGCCGTCTGCCAGCGGTGGGGTGCCCGTGCCTCGACTGTTCACCTGCTTTTTGCACTTTAGTTATATACACAGTCCATGCTACATTAGGGCCTTGGGGTGCAGGGAGGGGGATGGGGGACTCTGCCATCTGCCAGTGGTGGGGCCCTCATACTCGATCTGCACCCACTAATTTTAATGCATTGTAGACATAAACACACAACTCTCTCACACTTGTACATGCACACTTCACATTAACATGGGACGGGGAATCAGTGGGGGCTGAGGGGTCCCCCCTAACTCTCTGTCTCTGGCCCTGCGCGTGTGGGGTGGCCCAGCAGGTAGAAGATGGCCCTGGCCGGTGTGGGCCGTCTCCTCTTGTGGGCTGCGGGCTGGGTGGTCCTTGGCTCTGCTGCGCCGTGGTGGGGCCCTGGCAGGCGGTCCGGGGTATCTAGGGATGCTCTGAGCCCTTCTAGGCGAATTGTAGGGTTCGGTCTGGGCTGGGCGGGGGGTCTGCCGCTCCCCAGTTGACGCAGGTCCGCTCCTGGGTGGTGGGGGGGGGGGGGTGCACTTTGTTTGTATGGGTCTCCCTTAGATCATCCTGCAGTGTCGGGGAGGGGGGGGACGTGCCGGGTCGCTACAGTGGGCGGTGATCCGTCCTGCCGGGGAGCGGACTGGGGGGACCGTCCGCCAGGGGAGTGTTCCCGGTTGATGGGGCCCTTTGGCCCTGGACCCGCTTCCCTCGGTGGAGGGCTTGCGGGAGGGACTGGGGGGCTCGCTGTCTGTCCCCCCTCTGCGGACCTCCTTTTACAGGGGTTGGGCCCCCCTTAGTCCCTCGTAGGCTCCCTCTCGGGTTGGGCGGGTGGTTGTCTTGTGGACATATGGCCATGGGCCGTGTGTTTCTTATGGTTGTTTGTACTCTGTATTCCCCTACACTTTATTTTCTCCATCCCACCTTTACATCTCCAGCCCGCTGTTCCTGGGAAAAGCCACCTGCCAATCATCCTTGGAGCAGCAGTCATTCTCAGGATCTCCTACATCACAGATCACCTAATAAACACAGGACCTGTCGACGACTGGAGAAAAGGAGAAACGCTGAAGCACACTGGGCATTTTGGAAGCATTTCATCATAATAAATTACCTTTGCCTTTACAGTTTCTGTGTACAGTTTCATTATAGTAAATTGCACTTAGTTGTGATTACTCAGTTACAAAGACAATGGGTCACTCTATAATGGGTGATGGTATGCTTTTAGCTGTGCTTCCACAGGTTGTATCTGCCTTAGTAAATGACTAAATGTCTTTTTCACAAGTGATTTTGATTATGTTTGTAGAATTAAATTAAAGGTAAACCTGTACATTGGTTAAAATAACATCTGACTGCTACAATAATACATCATACAGCGTCTTTTGTACTAATGTGCTACCTTGAGACATTCAGGTTGTATAATGAACAATTTTAATAAGAATTGTGTTAAGTAATTAACTTTCAAAATCTATCAATACCATGCAAAAGTGTAAAGTCAAATTTATGAGATACTTATTACAATAAACGGAAGTAGTCTGTACCCATTTAAAGAGGCTTTACATCATACAGCTTCTTATACTGGTCTGGTTGGTGGGTATAAAGGATCAATTAGAAATCTTCCTCCTCCAAATGTATCATATCATTTCATGAGTTTTGGTAGAGTGGGGGTAGCAGGATAATAATAGGATTTACTGGTTATTTTTGATACGATAAAATCGCAAGACGCAGAAAAATAAAAATTTGTGTATGGTCAGAATTATCAGTGGTAGGAGATTTTGTCCCTACTACCATCTGGGAAAAGAACATTCTGGTGCTTATCTGTGAAGAAGCAATTTCAGGAGATATAAATCCTTGCAAAAAGTAGTCTCCCACTCTATAAATAGGGTGCAATTTGTTTTTTCACGCAGTGGAAATGGAAATGTTTTTTTAATGTTGATGACGACTGTAACTGGTCAAAAGGTGGCGCCAAAGATCCCCAGTAATGCATCGCCCATTAATGTACAGATATCCCCCTGCCTCACCATGCATGACTCCTCCAATGGTGCTGATGTTTAACAGTACATTCATCCTAACTATACAATTTGATATCTGGTATCGTCCTGTCAGTTTTAACCCATTTCTAAGTCCCGTATGGTTTAGGTAGCTTTTTTTCCAAAATGATGACCATGAAATTCAGCACATATAACAAATATTGAACTATAGGCATTAATTGAAATGCTCTCTCTCACAGACACACACATATTAGATGTCTATGTCTTTGAAATTGTTTAATACGAATTAATCTGTTTTATAATGTTCACACAAAAAAAGCTTTTGTGTTCACATTTTACAACCCCAAATCAGAAAAAGTTGGGATGGTATGTAAAATGAAAATCAAACTGAAAACAGCACTTTGTTAAATTATCTTTGACCTGTATTACATTGAAAACAATACAACAGCACATTATTTAATGTGTTCCTCGTGAATTTCATTGTTCTTTTTCAAACACGTATTCCAATTTTGGTTCTTAGAACACATTTCAAAAAAAGTTGGGACAGTAAAGCATTTAGTACTTTGTAATGTCGCCATTCCTTTTCACAACACTTAACAGGCATTTAGGGACTGAAGACACCAAGTGATGTAGTGTTTCAGGTGTAATTTTGTCCCATTCTTCCTGCAAACAAGTCTTAAAGCGGACAACAGTACGGGGTCTTCGTTGTCACATATTGCGCTTCAAAATGAACCACACATTCTCTATTGGAGACAGGTCGGGACTGCAGGCAGTCAAGTACCCATACCCTCTTCCTCCACAGCCAGGACTTTGTAATGTGTGCAGAATGTGGTTTCGCATTGTTTGTTGAAAAATGCATGGGCGTCCCTGGAAAAAATGTCTTCTTGAAGGTAACATATTGTGCTCCAAAATCTCTATGTACTTTTCAGCATTAATGGTGCCATCACAGAACTGCAAGTTACCTTTGCCAAGGGCACTGACACAACCCCATACCATGACAGACCCTGGCTTTTGGACTTATTGCTGGTAACAGTCTGGGTGATCCTTTTCTTCTTTGGTCTGGAGCACACGGCATCCATTTCTCACAAAAAATACCTGAAATACTGATTCATCTGACCACAGTACACGTTTTCACTGTGTGATGGTCCAACTCAGATGCGTTCTGAGCCCAGAGAAGCCGACGGCGCTTCTGGACACTGTTAAGATGGGGCTTGCTTTTGGCACAGTACAGTTTTAACTGGCATTTGTGGATGTAACTACGTATTGTGGTACTTGACAAAGGTTTGCCAAAGTAGTCATATGTGGTCATATCGCTTATAGATGAATGACGATTCTTGATGCAGTGGGATGCTGAGGGATCGGAGATCACGGTAGTTCAACTTAGGCTTGCTTCCTTGTCCTTTACGCACTGAAATTGCTTCAGATTCCTTCAATCTTTTAATTATGGTATGCACTGATGAAGGTGAAATATCCAAATCTCTTCCTGTCGTTCTTTGAGGAACATTGTTTTTAAACATTTCAATAATTTTCTCACGTATTTGTGCTGCTTTTGTACCAAATCATAATTACAATCACCTGTTGACATCACTTGTTTCAAATCACATCATTATTTAACCAATTTACCTCACTACTGGCCCTAAATCGCTCCTGTCCCAACTTTTTTGGAAATGTGTTGCAAGAACCAAAATTGGAATACGTGTTTATTTTGAGGAAAACAATGAAATTCATGAGGAACACATTAAATAATGTGATGGGGGTAACACAATAAATTCAAGATTTTTATTTGTCGTACAAATGTAGTGGTACACTGGCAGCGAAATGAAATTGTCGTTACTCCAGTCGGTGTAATAAACACACTAGTAAAAGGACATCAAAATTAAACAACGTGAATTAACTGAAACTACAGAAAGATAATAAGAAAATATAACAATAAAAGGTATATAAAAAGTAAAGATGAAAATGTATAAAAAATATGTAGAAATGTTTAAAGTACAGATTGTAGTTATAGCATATTTTAGCTTTTAATCTGTGATGTTAATGATCCTACTGGCCGGGGGTAGAAGCTTCTCCTCGGCCTCTCAGTCCCGGCCATAAGGCCCCGGGGACTTATGCAGGGCGGCAGTTCTGTCCTGGTGATTCTCTGGGCGCATCGTATCACCCTCAGCGGGACTCGGCGGCCCTCAGAGCTGGAGCTGCCATACCGAGCAGTTATGCTCCCGGAGAGCACAGATCCCACATTGCCGCTGTAGAAGGTTTTTTGTGGCACAGACGAGAGTCTGTATTTCCACAGCTGCCTCACATGATACACTCACTGTCAGGCTTTCAGCACTAAAGTTACAGATTACTGGGTGGCCGAGAGGTCTGTGAAATTTGGAGGGTCAGTAGCTTGCCTGGGAAGCCTTAGCATTCAGCGAAAACTGAACAGAGAGCCCTGTAGCAGGGTTGTCTAATTTGTTTAGCTGGCTGGCATAAGATTTTCAGTTTGAAACAAGTATGCACACAGATTTACATGTACGTAACAGTTTTATTACCTTGTAAATAGTTTGCAGGGTTTTCAAAGTACCCCAGTGCATTTGATATAGCGAATTTTAGGTTTATAATGAAATAATATAGATTTGCCCTAAGATTTAATAAGATTTCTTGCGTGAGCGTGAGAGTCTGAAGGTGTGAGTGTCACACCAGATGGGTGAGAGCTGGCAACCCTGGCTCTGTTCAGTAGCCTCAGAAATTCTTTCGAACTTTCCAAACACAGCTGATGGAAATCAATGGACGCAAAGGTTCTCAGTGACCATTTTAGCTTGTTTTTAGACTAAAGGCCTATGATGGATCTTTGGAATGTTGCGGAGATACGAATGCTGAGGACAGCATACTTTGTGCTGTGAGTGTTATGTTAACCATGTAAACAAAGAGGAAGTACACAGTCCAACCAGATACTATATTGAAATGCTAACAAGTTTTTAAATATTTTTATTCAAGTGACTTTAAGTCTGGATAATGTTTTTAATGGTTGGAAACGTGTGTATTACTGTATAATTAAATAATTAAACTTCTGAAATGGCCGCTCAGTGCAGGAGGAGGCTGCAAACCTGAAGAGGCACACAACCGTATGGGTGGGGCAGGGGATCAATGGTGTGAGGTAGAGGACCAGGGCAGTGGGATTGCAGTGGCACAAGGGCAACCGTGTGGTCATCATGGGCTCCTCCAATGGCAGCTTCAGGTAAGTCGCTCTGATAAACCCCGTTAGACTCCAGTGAAGTGAGTGAGGCTGCAGCGCTACACTGGAGGGGACACATGTGGGCTCAGGGGCCCATGTGACTGTAGCAGAGGAAGGGATCTCTAGCTGATGTGGAGGTACAGGCCCAGTGGCAGTAAGGGGTGGGCAGTCAGCTGCAGAGGCTGCGGGGCCAGCGGCCCCACTGTACACATGGACCGCAGGGAATCTCAGCATGTTGTGCCCAAAGTCCAGCACACATGCCGTGCTCCGGGGGAAATTCAGGCCCAGGATGGAGGGATCGAGCATGTCAGCCATCCACATAGTTACTATTCACAACTAAACCCCCCATGTCAAAAGGGAACAACCCCGTCCCTCTTAAAGGGGCCAGGTCACCAGTCATTGTTCTCACCTGCACCAATGTCAGTTCTAGACAGTGTCTGGTCTCACCAGGGTTGCAGTGGAACCTGTATGGACTAGGGCAGTACATGCGACTCACATCACTATGGTGGGTATGTGACAGAAGTTGCCTCTGTGAGTCCAATCCGTAGTCACCACCTCTGCAGCAGGTGGCAGCAGGGCCACCTCCCCGGTGTCAACAAGGAAGTTCCGGAAATTAACCTTGTTGGCCCACATCTTCCCGGCTATGCGTGCCCTTGGCGGAACCCTGGGTGGCGGTGAACTTGGGACACTGTCTGAGGATTGAGGGGTGGGGGGGGGTGCTGCTGCCTGTCAGCCTACAGGCAGTCTGCCTCCAGGAAGTAAACCTGAGGGCCTGGGTCCTCCAAGCCCTTTGGCGTTTACAGCTTGGTTGATTTCTCCCGCCTCGTTCCCCGCCACCTTGCTGCCCACAATTTCTCTCTCCAAAGCCAGTTCCAGGGCCTCGTCTAGGGACGCAGAGGGGTTGGCTGTGTCTGAATGTGAGCTATCTGGGGTTAAGTGTCTAGATAAACTGATCCCTGGCCAGTTCACTCTGTACTGATAGAGCCATGTGAGCACAGACACGCCTACACAACCCCTTGATATCATTAAGCAGGATGCAGAGAGACTCATTTGACTCAGTCCCTGCACCTATTGTTTAACTGAGAGGGCAGAAGTCCTCACACTGCCCACAGCGATTCTGCAGGGCACTGACCAGTGTCTCATCCAGGGGCTCAAGCAACCAGCAGTGTACACCTCAGAAAAACATGTGTGACAACCCTGAGGACCTGCTTGCATACCACAATGGTATCCCATCTCCCCTTGCTCTTTGAAGGGGTACCACCCATCCAGTATAGTTATCACTGGGCTATCACAATGTCATCACAATACTAAAGACTGAAACAAAGCCGTGAGGTCAGACCCTCTGTATACAGCACACAGTCTCACCCTCACATCCTGTATGACCACATTTCTGCTGTTCACATGGCATTTCTCCAGCTTCCATTGCCCTGCAATGGACTGACGTGCTGTTGAAGGTCTACCTCACTTTACACTTTGCCCATGTCTTGTGTGTATACCCTGTCCGCTCCTAACGTGTATTTAGTTTGTGTAAATCTATCACTGCATCTGCATTTCGCAGTTTAGCTTCTGACAACATTGTGTTTCCCATCTGTGTATTTGGGTTCGGTGCTTGTTGGGTGCCTGTCGTGGTCCTTCAATTTACAATTGTACGCGGGGCATGCTGGGATATGCGCCCCGCCGGTGTTACACTAGTATAAAAAAAGGAATCTGGTCGAGTTTGTTCATTGACCAAATTTAGTTTTTGCGAACCAAATTGTTTGTAGGCCAAAGCATTTGTGAACTGCAAGCACTACTGTACTAATGATAAATTTGTATGAAAAAATGGAGACAATTTCTGAGATACCAGAGCGATCCGTGTACTGTAATATTTATCTCATCAATAACACCGTAAAAATACACATTAGCGCCAATTCATCTTCTTTATTCATCATGAATATTTTAATTCATTAATGCAGGAGTCTGTGATAAATCGCTATCAGCATTTGGTTTATAATGGCCAATTAATGATAACTAAAAAGAAACAGAGAGACTGAAGACAGAACTTTCAACCATGATATGAGTGCTGTTGCTGCATAATTTGTCCACCAGGGGTCACAGCGCAACCCCCATCTCGGCAAGATGGATGACTTGAAATATGTTTCTATATCAAGTTGAATTATTTTTATTTCTATAGCACATTTAAAAACAATCTATGTTGTGCCAAAGTGCTGTAGGTCAAAATAATATAAATATATAGTAAAAGTAGAGACATTGGCCAATGTTACACAATGTTACACAAAAAATAATCAGAATCAGACTGTGGTTTATTGCCAAGTAGGTTGACCCTACAAGGAATTCTTTTTGGTATAATGGTGCTCCATGGAAAAACAAGACTAAGCAACAACCAAGTTCAAAAAACAGTGCAAAAGTTATACAATAATCTAGTAATAAATATAAAATCACTATAAATGTTAAATACATGATGTGCAAAGCAGAATAGTCTGATTAAATAGATAAATAAAATGTGTTCCTGTGTGTGCAGGGTCAGTACAGAGATGCATCTAATAAGAAGCGGTGTAAGGCTGAATTAGCTCCGAGACGGACTGGGGACCTATGCCATGTATCGCCTTAGAAAGAAATAAGAAATCTTTAAACTGTATTCTCAGAAATTCTCAAAACTTAACAGGTAGCCAATGCAATGCAGCCAACACAGGGGAAATTTGGTGTCTATTTTTTGTTGAGAGCCTGGTAGCACCGTTTTGAACAAGGTGTAGTCAGAATAAAGATGCTTCTGGTAAACCTGGGTACAGAGAACGGCAGTAACCCAATCAGGATAAAAGCAGGAGTAACTCTCCAGGTCTTTGGCTGAAAGGTGTGGTTTAAGCCAGGCTATTGAACTCAGCTGACAGAAACACCCCTTCACAACAGCATTTATTTGTTTATCAAACTCAGTGATGAATCAAAGATGACACCAAGATTTTTAGTATGTGACTGGAAGTTTTCTGAATGAGGCCCTAATTGTTCTCTGAGATCATGAACAGTGACCAAAACTCATTACCTCTGTCTTGTTTTCATTAATCTGGACGAAAGTCATTGCTGTCCTGTTCTTAATATCCTCCAGACAGTTAGAAAGGGCCACCAGAGAGCAGCAGTCACCAGGTTTTAATGGCAGATAGAGCTGCGTATCACCAGCATAGCAATGATATTTTACATAATAACGTTCACAAATAGAGCCCAAAGGAAGCATGTATAGAGGGAATATGAGAGGGCCTGTATCACAGGACTGGATATGTTTACAAATAAGGCCATAGTACTGAAGGGGTGTGGCCATCCCACACAGTGACAAGCCCATTCATTCACCTCATCTAGGCCTTTTTTTTCCAACAATATCTTTATTAAAATTTTAAAAAATACAGAAATTACAGAAGTTTGAGTGCTTCCACATCGAAAGGAGCATCCAAGGCAACTAAATTATTGTATAACAATCAATCAACCTTCCTTGCAAATCAGACATTTAAAAGATGATAGAAAAATATTTAGGTGGAAGTACAAAATATGACCTGTAAATAATAACTTAATCAAATAAAAGAAAAACACAAAGCCCAAAAAAACCCCCAAAAAACATAAAAAATAAATAAATAAATAAATAAATAAATAAATAAATAAAAAACCCCAACAACAAATAAGTTTCTCTATTTTCCAAGGGTTGCTCAACTCCACCTCAATTGTACTGTTCTGTATTGTTCAAAATTACAAACTCAAATTTATTTAGTTTAGGAAGCTGCAGAGGGCCGACATCAATTACATCTCATCTGCCTCATTCACAATACTACTAAGATCCACATTTTCCATATATTGCATAAAGGGACCCCAAATGTTTTGAAAAAGTGACAGTTTTCCCTTGACAATGTAAGTAATTTTCTCCATAGGTAAAGTTGTGGACAGTTCCTTTATCCAGTTAATGAGTTTTGGTTTACTGGTCTTCCTCCATGAGAGTGCTATGACTCTTTTTGCTAACAGTAGACATAAGTCCATGGCGGTAATTATCTTTCTAGACATAAGATGTCCATCAGGATATAAACCTAAAATAAATAGTTTAGGGTCAAGATCTAATTGTATACCCAATATAGTATCCAGAGCTTGTTTGATCTCTTTCCAAAACAATTGTACTTTATTGCATTCCCAGATACAGTGGAAGAATGTCCCTTTCTCCTCTCCACACCTGAAACACAAGTCTGGGCTATCACCATTATACTTATTAAGCTTTTCTGGAGTCACATATGTCCTCATTAGCCAATTATATTGCAGTACTTTAAGACGGGTACTGGTAGTTTGTGTTTGTGCTTCAGCACATGCCTCCTCCCAGTCTTCGGAGGATAAGTCCTCCTGTAAGTCTTCCCTCCAGGCATTAAGTTTCCCTAAAGAAGATTCAGGGGAACCCTCTACTAATATATTATATAGTTTGGAGATTATTCCCTTTCCAAAGCAACCTTTTTTCATTTCTGTTTCCAATGTGGATAACGGAGGGATTGACAAGCATTGATTTTGAGATAATCCAATAAAGTTTCTCATTTGTAGATATTTAAATCGATGTTTGCATGGAATATCATACTTGGCAATCAACTCCTCAAATGACATCAAAGTCTCATCCTCTGATCCCATGAGGTCCCCTATTGTCTTTAAACCTTTGTCAGCCCACTTCCTAAAACCAGGGTCTGCTCTGCCTGGAGGGAAAAAATGATTACCCCATATTGGGCTGAAGCGTGCGAGAGAGGTGGATTCACCCAGATATTTCTTAACCTGATACCAGATTATAATCATATTTCTGACTATAGGATTTTTTGTCTTTTTTTTCAACATTTTGACTTTTGCTGAATATAGGTATTGGGGAAGGGGAAGAGGTACCGAGCAGTTTTCAATATTCATCCAAGGCGGGAGGGATTTATCTGTAAAATAATACATCATAGTCCTCAATTGAGCTGCCCAATAGTACCAAAGTGGATTGGGACATTTGAGGCCTCCTCTTTCATACGGTAAGTACAAGAGTGATAAACGCAGCCTCGGTCGTCTATTATTCCACAAAAAACGTACAAAAATTGTTTTCAGGTGTGAGAATAAATTAGCAGGAGGTGACAATGGAATGTTCTGGAACAAGTACAGAAGTTTGGGCATTATGTTTAGTTTAAGAACATTAATTCTTGCTATAAGTGACAAGGGCAAGGGTTTCCATCTATCTACAGATGAGATGATGGAATTTATCATAGGGGTGTAGTTAGCTCCAACAATGTCTCTCAAACATGGCACTATCCTAATCCCGAGATAGGTAAAACAGTCTACCATTTTGAATTGGAAAGAATTTCCGGCACTTCTTCTCTCTTCTGAGTTAAGTATCATTAATGAAGATTTTTCTTTGTTCACTTTATATCCTGATATCCGTCCAAATGTGTGTAATAAATCCAACAAGGCTGGGATAGAATCTTTCAGTTTTTCCAAAAAAAGGATGACATCATCTGCAAATAAAGCAATTCTATGTTCCTGTTGATTTACTGATAAACCAGTTATGTTTTTATGAGACCGCACCGCAATGGCAAACGGTTCAATTGCTAAAATAAACAATAAGGGGGACAAAGGGCACCCTTGCCTACATCCCCGTTTAATTTCAAATGGTTTAGATATAATTCCATTTGTCAGTATTTCAGCATATGGTTCATTATATAGAAGTCTAATCCACCGACAGAAATTATCCCCACAGCCAAATCTTTTTAATATTTCAAATAAGTAGGGCCACTCAACTCTATCAAAGGCCTTTTTGGCATCCAGTGATAGTAAAGCATTGTCTGTTTTTCCTTCCTGATTATGAAGAATATCCAACACTCGTCTCACATTATGAAATCCCTGTCTACCTGCAATAAACCCATTCTGGTCACAGGGAATTAGATCAGGTAAGAATCTCTCCAGTCTTCGAGCCAAAATTTTACAAAGTATCTTTAAATCCACATTAAGAAGACTTATTGGTCTTAGGTTTCCACATTTATTGCACGGTTTACCTGGTTTGGGTAGTAAAGTTATCAGAGCTCCTCTTAATGAAGCCGGAAGGATTCCCTTCTCAAATGAATCCGCGAACATGTCAAAAAGAGGGGACAGCAATTTAGTTTTAAATTTCCTATAAATTTCTGTCGGCAGCCCATCTGGGCCTGGGGTTTTACCTGTTTTCAAATGATCTATTGCTATAGATATTTCCTCCTTTGTTATAGGTGTATTAAGGTCTGCACTTATTAGTTCTGAAATGCTAGGTATCTGAAGGGTATCTAAGAAGAGATTTTGCTCTTGTCCCATATGTGTTATGTCTGAGCTGTATAGTTTTTCATAAAAAAAAAACTTAAAAGTTTCATTAATTCCTAGAGGGTCAACAATGATCTGTCCATCACTGTTTACAACTGAAGTAATGTTTTTCTCATTTTGTAATTGTCGGAGGCGCCAGGCTAATAATTTCCCGGGCTTTTCCCCTTGGTCATAGAATGATTGTTTAAGACGCAAAAGATGTGAGGCTGCTTTAGAAGCAGAAAGTTCGTTATACTGTGTTCTTAGTAATAAAAGCTTTTGATGGACTCTTGGACAAAAGGTTTGAAAGTATTCTCCCTCAAGCAGCTCAATCTCCGCCTCCAACTTTTTTGTTTTCTTATAAGTTTGGTTTGCTCTATAACTTGTAAAACTAATAATCTGACCTCTTAAGTAGGCCTTAAATGCTTCCCACCTTGTGCAGGGTGACGTTTAATCCGTATTAGTTTCAAAATAAATATTTATTTGCATAGTCTATTTTTGTTTAAATCTCCATCTAGGGGGATCTCTTTTTAGTCTTAAATCTTCATATATTAATGAGTTTGGCGAATGGTCAGATATTAAAATGCTATCGTAGTGACAATCCTTTATTTTGTACCTCATATTGCCAGAAACTAAAAAAAAAAAAAAAAAAAAAGTGTATTTGAGTAGCAGGAGAATTTTAAGACCTTGGGGTTCATATCCCTCCAAATATCCCTCAGATCAAGTTCTTTCATAAAATGTTGAATAGTTTGTCTACTTTTAGGATGCGAGAAATCAATACCTGAGCTCCTATCCAATTCTGGATTCAATGTACAATTAAAATCCCCTCCTATAATAAAGCTACCAGACAGAGATGATGCTGTCAAAAAAAGATTATGAAAAAACTTTGGGTCGTCAATGTTTGGAGCATAGATATTTATCAGGATTATTTTTTCCGTAATAAGTGTGCCCTGTAAAATAATATATCTCCCCGCCTTGTCTTTAATAACCCTTGTCACATGGAATGGTATAGATTTGTGGATCAAAATCATAACACCTCTTGCCTGAGAGGTGAAGGGTGCAGAATATATACTGCCCTGCCACCTCCTCCTAATCTTCGCCTCTTGACTAGACAACAGGTGTGTTTCCTGAAGTAGCATGATATCAGAGTGCATAGATTTCACCCTAGTCATTACTTGTTTTACCTTCTCCAGTTTTTGTAGTCCTCTGCAGTTCCAAGAAGAAATTTTAATTCTTATTCCACCAGACATAACACACAGCACTAAATGAGCTTCCCAACACATTTGAAATATTAAAGGATAGAGAAACAAATAACATCTGAATGTCAAAAACTACACCCACAACAATAAGTATTGAACATACCCCTTTAACTTGAACTTTGGTACCCATTTCCCTCCCCCTATATATACTGGTACTTGTCTAACAGCTAAAGGTTGTTCCACCCAAAAGTGAGGATCAACCGACTATGCCTAAACACCTTTCCCCCCTACCCCACCCCGCTACATAAACAGAAAAACTCGTTATTGGATACATTAAGAAAATTAGGCTACTAATAGTAGCTGTAAGCCTCTGGACCGATAAACAAATATAACAAATTGGCCTTTCTCTTTCACTCTTCTTTTAAAACTTAAAGCTCAGTAATTATTCCTTCATGCCAACACACAGCATGTCAATGATTACATTCTCAACCCAGTCCACTTTCTGACCTCAGAGCCTTCACAAAATTCTCCGCTTCACCTGGCTGGTTAAAGATGCGAGACTTTCCGTTGTATGTCACTATCAGTCGCGCGGGAGGAATCATGCCGTACCGGATCCCCATGGAGCGAAGCTGTTGTCTCACGGCGTTAAACTCTTTCTGTTTTCTGTGTACACCGGTCGCCAGGTCCTCATAAAATCTCACCGGACGGTTCTTGAAAAGAATCTGTCCCTTTGCCCTGGCAGCTCTTATCACGGTCATTTTATCCTTGTAATTTAGGAACTTCATGATCATTGTCCTCGGTGCAGCGGTGTTTGACGTATTCTTCTGGCCGATCCGATGAGCTCTCTCCAGCGTCAGAGCGGTATGTAGCGGTGCCAAGTTCAGAGCCTCCGGCAGCCAGTTTTCCAAGAAGACGCACGCGTCCTCTCCTTCCGCGCCCTCGGGCAGGTTAACAAGTCTCAAGTTAGAACGTCGCGATCTGGCCTCCAGATCCAGCACTTTGTCTTCGAGATCTTTGTTGTTATTTTCAAGAGTCCGTGCCTTTGCTTCCAAGGTGGTGATACTATCTTCTGCTGCAGATATCCGGGCCTCCGCCTCACCGACCCGCTTAGCACACTCATTAACATCCTTCCTCACAGTCTCTATTGCTGACAAAATACCGTCCAGTTTGGAGGAAAAATCCGATTTCAAGTTTGCAATAGCCGCCAGTACTGCGTCTAAGCTTTCGACCGTCTTTCCCCTCTCATTTGGCTTGTCAATTTTCTCCTCCATCACCTGACAGGTGTTGGTATTATTCTCGCTATCTTCACCACTAACATTAGCTTCACAGCTAGCCTCGGAGCTCGACTTAGAAGTGAAGTTAGACAATTTCGACTGAGTCGGTCTACTAATGTTTTTACCAAGTTTCTTTTGCGAGAGAGGCATCACTACTGGTCTTGTTCAACGTCCAATAAACGAGTATTATTCAGGATTTTACAGAAACATAGCGGAGCAGAAGTGGGCACGTCTTCTCAGCAAGCCGCCATTACCGGAAACCCTCATCTAGGCCTTTTACTAGGGATTTAAGGTCCTGGTTTTCCTCTCAGACCCTAGAACACACTGCCAGGCTCAGATTCCCGATCCCACATCCTGCTGAAGCCCTTCCCAAGATCAGACACTAGTTTTGTTTTCCTTGTTCTTATAGTAAAATGATGGTCTTTGACTTTTATACATCATCACTGTTCTGTTAATTACACATGACCTAATCTAAGTATTACACAAACCAAGCATAATTACTTAGAGATGTCATGAGATGGAAAATCCTTATTCAGTTAATTATTTTCCCTACAGGTGCTGACAGTGTGTCTACAGTGAAATGGGCCTGTGTACAGAGAGGATGATCTGTAACAATCCCATGTTCCTATGGTGACAGATATAAAACTCATGTGAAATACTGGTGCAGAGGGTATAATGTGAGGTCATGTACTCCCATAGTACACACTGACTCTCCACTGGAGGGTAAAGTGTGAGTCAGAGATGATCCTGACCAGCGAGTCTTCACTGTGACCATCAACAATCTGACAGCTGTAGGAATTATTAGCTCAGGTATATTTTAATATCTCCACCAAAATGTTTTGAAATTAATTAACTTTTAATTAATTATTATTTGATGCTGATTAGTAACCAATTGTTATGCCGAATGGTCGGCTCCTCCAAACACAAATGCGAATCCCAGTGAGTCTGTTAATGTGAGACTTAAATGGGATTCATTAATAACCCGTATCGCTTAATAACCTGGGTTAGTAGGCTCGTCCAGCGAGCTGGGTCACCAGGTAATGTAAACGATCGGTAGCGAAGCTCCCCTCACGGCCAATGAGAGAGAGTCTCGCGATATTTCAGGCGAGTTTGAGGTTTCAGAGCGTAGTAGCCAGATCGCAGAGGCAGGGACTATTGTGAGCACTCAATGACGGAGGCTGAAGTTGTGTAAAAAGACATACATTTATTCCTACAACTAACATAAGACAGACATTATACCTAACAAACAATAAACATGAAATAACGGAAAAGACACAAACGATGTAATCATGAAAATGCAGTGACCAGATTTAAAATGATTAACCTAAAAAGGGAAAAACTGTTCTGCAAAGCAAGCAGTTTGTAGGAATATAAACCTAAAGGAATATAGCAGGTGAATAGGACAGTTTAGGTTGTTAGAAAGGAAAGGAATTGGTTTACTTGGATGCAGGAAAGAGGGAGGTCTTTGCAGTTGGTTGCAGTGGCTGATGAGCTGATGGGTGATGGCTCTCAGGGAGGCGCGGTGTTTGCAGCGGTTGTTGGAGTGGAGTCCCGTACTGGTGCAGAGGGTATAATGTGAGGTCATGTACTCCCATAGTACACACTGACTCTCCACAGGAGGGTAAAGTGTGAGTCAGAGATGATCCTGACCAGCGAGTCTTCACTGTGACCATCAACAATCTGACAGCTGAGGATTCCGATCGGTACTGGTGTGGTGTGAAGTACAGTGGAGCCTCTCTGATCAGGTTAATCTGTCAGTCACTGATGGTAAGATGTCTGTACTGCAGACTGTAGCCAATGAGATGCACAGTATGTAACATGTCACTGAGTCAAAAAGGAAGGACCTTAACACAAACACTGATGGAAAAATGTTTTAATATTTTAAAAATCTGCATTTTAATTTAATTCAATATGATAAACGAGACTTGGAAGAAGTAACAGTGTCAGCTAAATCGGGCGACTTCATGAGGTTAAATATGATAAGCAATATGTTAAAAAATGTCAGGGGTTGGCCAAACATTTACATACAGTATGTATGTTGTAATGGGCTGATATTCATAAACATTTCATTGCTGTGGAAATCGTTGAGTGTTTTACCTGTGTGTTGAAGTCCTCCAGGGCTGTCAGTGGACAAACAGGAGGTGACGGGTGTGGATGGAGACAGTGTCAGTGTTACTATGGAAACAACAAAAGACAAAGGATGTGGTGTAAGATTGGGGGCTCCTGTGCATCAGAGAGATCAGTGAGTTTGCATGGGAGGCCTGTCCTGATCAGGGATGACACAGAAAATAAAACCTTCATTGTGACAATGAAGAGGAAGAGGAAGGACACTGGAGAGGAAGGACACTGGCTGGTATTGGTGGCTGGTTGTGGAATCCTGCAGATTCCAGTTCATATTACTGTTAAACATAAGTAATTGATTTAAATCTGCCTGTGAATTATTTATGCTTGAATATAAATAGATACATACTAATCAACCCAGCAGTTTCACTCACGAAGGGGTTTGTGCTTCTTTGTGGGGATAATCCCCTATTTATCAGCTGTTGTGAAACAGAGTTATTTATTGGGATTATTGTTTCAATGATAGTGGCACGGTGGTCCAGTAGGCGGCGCTGTTGCTTCACGCCTCCATGTTTAGGGGTTTGAATCTGGCTTCTGCTCTGTCTGTGTGGAGTCTGCATGTTCTCCACATGCTGTGTGGGTTTCCTCCAACAATCCAAAAACGCACAGTCAGGCTAATTGGTGTCTTTAATATTGAATGTGTGTCTTCTAGTTTATGATCAGTCTGTAATATGACAAAAATCACAGCATTTTCCACAGACATACAGCCAGTCACTTATTTTGTATACAAATCCAGACAAATCCATGTAGCTTGCAACATAATTCAGGCATTTTTTCATCTTTGTGAGGATGAATTGTTACTAATGGTGTGCAGACTGACTAACATGTCTGTAGGTGGTTTTTCATTGCAGCGTAGACCAGTGTTACAGTTGTACTCTGTAATATCTGTTCCAGTGCTGCATCCATCCATTGTCTGAAACTGCTTGTCTAACTCAGGGTCCCTATGGGCGCAAGGCAGGGAACGTCCCATGACAGGGTGCCAACCCATTGCAGAACACGCTCACACTCCATTCCCTCGCACAAGCACACCTACCGGCAATTTGACAACTCCAATTAGCCTCAGCATGTTTTTGGACTGTGGGGGGAAATCAGAGTCCCTGGAGGAAACCCCACAATGACACAGGGGGAGCATGCAAACTCCATACACACGGAATTCCAGCGAAGACTTGAGTACACGTGCCAGAGGAGTGAGGCGACAGTGCAAACCACTGCACCACCATGCCACCCTGATACAATAGATACATTAAAATATGTTAATAAAATCATTTATCTCACCTGTTCACTATCAGTGCCCTGGGATGTGAACACTAATTCATTGTTCTCCATCTAATCATTTTCTCTGTAGAATATCTTTCATAATTTATATTTCAGTTTCAAGAGTGACCTTTTCTTAGTCTTACT